>NC_066526.1:16617141-16672141 GCF_024679095.1 Eriocheir sinensis | reverse complement strand
TGATGTGTTGCCTTGTTGTGTTGTGTAGTGAGGTTTTGTTGTCTTCTTGTCTTGTTTTGTTTGTATTGCGTTTTGTGTTGTGTTGCCTTGAAAAATGTTAGACCTCAACCTCTACCGTACAGTCTATTGTGTTGCAGGTATACGATATTACTTGGTGTTGCTTTGTGCTCATTGCATAAAAAATTCAACACCGGCATGATCTCGAGTGTTGCGGGGAATCAGCGACGTGTTGAGAGTGTTGCAATTGTGCTAGCTAGTGTTTCGACAAGCGCGCGGTGTTGTGTGCATCGGCAGTGTTGTGGTGAGATGCTGTATTCCATGTACGCTGTGTTGAACGTTGTGTTGCAAGACGGGAAAGGTGACGGCAGGGAAAGGTGTACATAAACTAAGCAAAACATCGACGCAACACAGATGAGGAATGTCTGAACACGGCGGGAAATGGAGACGACGAGCGTAACCGTGGGGGGGGGAGAGAGAGAGAGAGAGAGAGAGAGAGAGAGAGAGAGAGAGAGAGAGAGAGAGAGAGAGAGAGAGAGAGAGAGAGAGAGAGAGAATAAAAAAGCCTCCCAAATCATCCACGTGACCATATATCCAAATTCCCTCCTAACGATACCATCAGAAAAAGGATGTTCAGCCCTGCTTAGAGTGACAGCCCGGAGGCCGCCACGTCAGATAGAGGGCAGAGGAAGAGAGGGAGGGGGAGAGAGAGAGAGGGAGAGAGAGAGGGTGGGAGCACTAGAACAACCAGCAGCACCACCATCACCACCACAAAGAAAAACCGCAACACCAGCACACACTTAGCACTAACAACACATCTAACTATAAGTGGCCCGATGACATCCAGCAACATTGAAGAGAAAGATAGATAGATAAATAGAGAGAGGGAGCCAGCATCACTTCTACCAGCACCAGTATTAGGATAAGCAGCACTACAGCACCACCAGCATCAGCAGCTCAAACACTATTAGCACTAACATCACCCCTCCTCTCTAGGCTGTAAGAAGGCCCTTGCAAAGATAACTCACTCAAGGGCACGCCATAAACCAAAGAGGGCGGGAGAGGAACGAAGAAGAGGAAGGAGGAGACGAGGGGCGGGGGAGGGCGTTGATGTATGACTGATGTGTCACTCCCGCGGATCAACACGGGGCTGTGATGAGATTCTTTGAAGATTTAATTAAAGGTGACGCCGCGGTCAAACAATGAGGGAATATTAAGAGGCGGGGCGGGCCAAGCAACAACGGGGCTTAATTTAGCGTCCCCCCGCCGCGCCGAGGCTATGGTAATGGAGGAGCTTCATTAAGTGTTGATGAAGGAGAAGGACGCCTCATCCGGGGAGTGGACGAGCGGGCATTAGCGTGAAAGATTGTCTATGATTAGGTGTGGAAGAGGAGGAGGAAGAGGAAGAGGAGGAGGTGGAGGAGAGGAGGAGGAAGAGGAGCTGCAGGTGTATGAGAAGGAGGAGGGGAAGGAAAGGGAAGAGGAAATGAAGGTTGCAACATGAAGCAAAAAATGAGAAATAACGTGTAAAGTTTAAAAGAGGAGGAAGAGACAGACAGACAGGTAGACAGGCGGATAGATAGACACAAACAAAAGAAGACGGCACAGAGAGACAGATAAAGACACAGGCAGACAGAGAGAGAGGGAGGCTGCAAGAGACGCAGAGTGGCTGGTATGCTGCAGTTCAGTCATCATAATCTCTGCCCGCCCTGACACGCGCACTAACCTCGTAACAATGCAAGAAATATTTAAGGAGACGCTTGGTGGACGCGGCGAATATACTCATGTAAGAAGATAAGCGCCCCAAACACCCACAAGAAAGTGAGACGTTCAACGGGGCCGCGGGATCTTGAAAACTTGAATGTAAATATGGAGAAGATACGCGCTTACACGGTCAAGAATTCGGCAAGGAGAGGGATTGAGACGTGAGGTGAGACGCAGGAAAACGCGGCCAGGAGGACATTCACCGCGGACACGAAATTTAAGATGTGACTGAGTGCGGACAAGATACTCGCTTACATGGTGAAGAACAGAAGAAGATCGGGCAAGAAACGGCCACGACATAAGCAAACTAGGCATATATAAGACAGGCAAGTTAGACGGGGAAGACGGGGTGACACAAACCAAGATAAAAGCAAACTAGACATAGGTAAGACAGACATTTGTACAGGTAAGCGAGACACGAAGAAGACACGGTGAGATACTACCAACACAAGCAAACTATATATACTTAAGACATAGGCAAAATTAGACACACGGGGAAGACACGTTGAGATACTACCAAGACATACACAAACTAGACATAGGCAAGACAGGCAAGGTAGACACAGGGAAGACACGGTGAAATGCTACCAACACAAGCAAACTAGACATACTTGAAACATAGGCAAAATTTGACACGCGGGGAAGACACGTTGAGATGCTACCAAGACATACTCAAACTAGACATAGGCAAGACAGGCAAGGTAGACACGGGGAAGACACGGTGAGATACGACCCAGCCATCAGCCGGCACAAGACAGGGAGACAGGGGTAAAACTCCCTTTGAAGGCGGGCTGGCCAGGGAGGAGCGGATGGTATCAAGGGAGTGAAATACTGCTTAGATGGCACAGGGCGACGCGGAGACACCTTGAAGGCAGCCGGCGTGTCACCTGCGGGGCTGCACTGCCTGAACAAAGCTGCCATTAGGGAAAACCGGGATTTTATCACACCAGGTAATTATGGTAATGGAGGGTTATTTGGACGGCGGTGGTTCAGCATATGGTGGGCGGCCTCCTGCAGGTGTTCGGGGCTCCTGTCGGGTGAGCAGCAGACCCCAAGTGGCGCTCCCCTAATGAAGTGTGTGTCTGTGGTCATTGTGTTCTGGGGCCGTCCTATCCTCTCCGACCCTCCCCGACCCTCCCCGGCACTCACTCCCGACCGCTCCTCTTCCCTACCTGCTTGCCGATAAACTTGCCTTGCGTGTGTGTGGGGGTGGGAGGGATATCTGTGTGTGTGTGTGTGTGTGTGTGTGTGTGTGTGTGTGTGTGTGTGTGTGTGTGTGTGTGTGTGTGTGTGTTTGGTTTTTGTCTAACTTTCACACGCCCACGCCAACGCTCCCCCCCCCCCCCCCAACACACACAAGCACTGATTAAGTCATATTCTGCGCAAGTACGTCTAATTCATCCCCCACATACCTCCACCCTCCTGTGAATATCTTACCTTAATCAAATCACTAATTACCGTACACCTGAGCATAATATTCCATCATTGAGCCAATATTTCTCTTGTTCATGAAATAACTCAGCATATATACAGCAGTCAGGGACCTTAACTAGCCTTCCCGTCCCTTCCTTCCTTTCCTCCCTGTCCGTTCTGTGACCTTGGGGAAAGAATCTAAGTAGGGGAGCGGCCGTCTATCCCTTGATCCGCCGACGCCGGGTAGGACAAGACCCTCGTTCCCGACTCATCCAGGAGGCACGAGAACAGAACCAAAATCTGACACTTTTATCGCCAATGACACAGACAAGAGAGGGAGCGAGAGAGGAAGAACAGAGGTGGCGGGAGTGGTTACAAAGAACACACACGCACTCCTTCCCTTGCTCTCTCCCTCTCTCTCGCTTGCTCGCGTTCTCTCCCTCCTTATGAGAACGCAAGGCGAAAACAATGCTCAACGGCAACGTGTCGCTCTCTTTCCCCTTAGCGCCCCCTTAGAGAGCGTTCCAGTAGTGTTTCGCAGGTCCTCAGCGGTGCCCAGTGGCTGTCATCGCCGCCGTGCCGCGTCACCCGCCGTCACCCAGAATCTGAGAGAGAGATTCACAGCTGCAATTTCCGTCCGTGCGCCAACTTGGGAACGAACGGATGGACGGACACACACACACACACACACACACACACACACACACACACACACACACACGGGCGCACATTGAGGACTCACTAACCCATCCTTTCCTTCCTAACATGTTTCAGGCTGTCTCGTCCAGTAAGCTACCTCCTGCCTCCTCCTCCTCCTCCTCCTCCTCTATCTCTTTCTACTCCTCCTCCTCCTCCTCCTCGTCATCGTCGCCAGCACGGAGCACATAAGCCACACTCCTCCCTCCACACCACCCAGTGCCCCCCGCCCCCTTCTTCGCCCCCTCCTGTTCCCTGAGACACTACAAAGGGGTGATGGCCGCTGAATTTACAAGCCGCGGCCGCACTCCTATTGAGGTTCCGATATAAATTCCTACCAGACAACGATTTCAACTGCATAAGACTGAACAATCAAATGCAAATCGATAGCCATTGGGCCTGTCGGGGAGCGCCTATTACTGGTACACGCGGCAGGGGTCAGGAGGAGGCGGCGGCAGGGGATGGCAGGGTGCAGGGTGGCGTCCGGCCTGCTAGTAGCCCCTCACTGGGTTATTGGAACTCATACATTGTAGCGAGGACCAGCCGCGCCCTGCTTGACGTGGTGTAAAGGGGGAGGCAGGCACGGCGCGGCAAGGCATGGCGCGCTGCCTCGTATGATTGTTGTTTACTGGTTGACTTGTGCAATCTTCGCCCCGCGGCTGTTTACAATGTGCCGCCGTGTTGTGGCTGACGACGCGCGCTGACTAAGAAACGGCACAGTCACCCTCTTTGATGACTCGAGACGCCGAAGGGAGGCTTGGAGGGAGTCTCTGTGAATACGTAAAAAAGGAATTCAATACCAGAGAGGTGAGACAGACGGCCGAGACGGGGCGAAAGTGAACCGTGTCGGCCTGCAAACTTTACACCGATACTCCACGTCGAGAGGTGGTAAACAGTGACCCTCCAGCTGCCACGCCGATGTCCCGACACGGCCTGGCTCCGAGGCTGCTAATACACGGGGGGGGAAGGAAGGAAGAGGCGGCTGTGTCTTTGTTCCCCGCGGGTCGGCCAGTGTGCGGGTAAGACCACTCAGCGCCGCCTTATCGCCACCTGCCGCGCCGATGTAACGATACGAGCCGCTACCAAAGCTGCTTCTCGTAATCCACAGGTGGACGTGATATAATGTGACATGTTTGTGTCCTGCAGGCCGGCCGGAGCAGCGGCGAGGTTATGCTCCTGCTGAACATTGCCTCCCTGTGCCTACTTTGCCTAGTAATTACAGGACTCGCTACTGACGCTACTAATCCGCTTGAGGGAGTAACTTTGACGTCCCTGCTTCCTATGGGTCGGCCAGGGAGATTAAGAGGCGGCGTTCCACTCCACCTCCTGCTAAACATTGCCCTTGTATTCATGCCTCTTCCTTCCTTATCTATGCAACGATGAGACTCAATACAGAAGAAGCTGCTGCGTTTCTGCTTTCCACGGACCGGTAAGTGTAAATGTGTGGCGGTACTTCACTCCACCTCCTGCTAAGCACTGCCCTTGTACCGATGCCTTTGTCCACCTTACCAAACAACGAAGAGACTCGCCATAGAAGCTGCTAGGCCACGGAAGGAAGTGAGATACTGCGGCGTTTCTGCTTTCCACGGATCGGTAAGTGTGTGTGGCGCTACTTCACTCCTCCTCCTGCTAAGCATTGCCCTTGTACCGATGCTAGGCCACGGAGGGAAGTGAGATACTGTGGCGTCTTTGCTGTAGCGCCTTTGTTTCCCGCGGGGCAGCCAGGGCGAGGCGAGGGTGGCGAGGCGCTAAGGAGTCGGCACCATGACAACAAACACTCGGGCCGTGAAGGGGGTCTGCGGAGCGTGCTAAGTGCTGAGGGCTCGCTGGGCATCGGTGTTTGTGCTCCGCGATCCACAAACAGCCCAGACGACGGTCCCGGCACAAAGAAACCACTTGAGGACGGCAGTTTAAGAAGTCACGTTCCTGCTACACCCCTGAAACGGCCGCCCTCACACCCTCGACACCCACAATGAAAACAACCTCTGGAATGCCTATACAGCCTTCACCGCCTCTCTAGCAGCGTCAGAGGCACTACAAAACGGAGATATAAGTAGGCATGCCCCCAACAGACCTCAAAGATATCCCAGCACTTACCATACTTACAACTTACAATGAACACTTACAAAGGACACAACCACTATTACATCAGTTCGGAAAACTCGGAAACACAAGGAACAACACAACACAAAGAATACTGCACCTAACACTTACACTTAATAGAGCCTTCACTACTTCCACAGCCTCTCCTCCTCTTCCTCCTCCTCCTGCACACAGTAACGTCGGTAGCACTAAGGCGGCAGATCCCGTGTGAAAGCCGCAAGCATTAACACTGCGCCGGGAAATAAAACCTCATTAATACTATTTGCCTCGAAATTTTTCAATCGTGCTATTCATGGAGGATAATGGCCGGGCCCATCAAGGCGAGGAGGAGGAGGAGAAGGAGGAGGAGAAGGAGGAGGAGGAGGAAGAGAGTGAGGAAAGAGAGGTAGGGGAAGGAAAAGGAGGTGGAGGCCGTGGCGAAGGAGGAGAGGGAAGAAGAGGAGGAGGAAGATAAGAAGTAGGAGGGAGAGGAGAGGAGGAAAGTGAGAAAGGAGAGGTAGAGGGAGGAAATGGAGGTGGAGGCCGAGGCGGTGGAAAGTGTGGAGAGAGTGGGAAAGGAAGGAAGAGGAGGAAGAGTGGGGGTGGGGGGGATGGAAGGAGAGACTACAGTCATTCTCAGGTGTTCCCAGACCCTCGCGGAGGAGAGTGTGTGACTGAGGAGACGTAAGCATATTAGTTTTGGCGGAGAGTATATAGACGCTGCCATTTTCTGCCGCTCCTGTGTAAGCTTCGCCTCTTTCTTTTAAAATGATTAAATGGATTTTGTTGGTTCGGCTCGTCTTGTGGGATACGGCGAAGATACAGACAGAGAGAGACAGACAGACAGAGATAGACAGACAAAAGTGGTGGTGGTGGATCAGATAAAATTAGGTTAATGTTAGGTTAGCTTAGGTTAAGTTTTGTAATGTTAGATTAGCATAGTAGAGATAGACAGAGAGACAGAGAATAATGGACAGATGTAAGTGGTTGTGGTGGAGGTGGAGGTGGATAAGTTAATGTTATGTTAGCTTATTTTTTTTCAGGTTTGGTTATGTTAGATTAGCATGGCAGAGTGACAGACAGACAGACAAACAAAGAGGAAGAAAGACAGACAGAAATTGTGTTGGTGGAATAAATTAGATTAAGTTAAGCTAGATTAGGTTAGTATATCTTTGGTTATATTACTAGATTTGCATGGGTTAAGATGAATAATTGTTTTGGGTTAGAGAGACAGACAGACAGACGGAAAGACAGACAGACAGAGAAAAACGAGAGAGCTGATACTGGTGAATGATATTAGGTTGACTTAAACTAGGTAAGCTTAGATTTGGAATGGTTTGTTTTGGTTAGATTAGTTTAAGTTAGGATAAGTTGTTCTGGGTTAGAGAGAGAGAGAGAGAGAGACTGACGAGGAGACAGAGGCAGTGGTGACGGTGGTAGTGATGGAGGTGGTAGTGGTGGTGATGGTGGCAGTTGGTGGTGGTGGTGGTGGTAGTGGTGGTGATGGTGGTGGGAGAAAGAGGAGCTGAGAAGTAGAGGAAAAGGCAGGAAGAAAATTACGCGTAGAAGGATGAAGGTTAGGATAAAGTGGAGGAGAAGAAAAAAGAAGAGGAAGAACAGGAGAAAGGAGAAGGTGGTGGTGGTGGTGGTGGTGGTGGTGGATTGGGTCATGGTTGCTTGCCTTGGTGTGTATGTTCTTGCAGTGTTTTTGCTTACTGATGATGATGATGATACACCTGTTTTTTTTTGTGTGTGTAGCGAGTCTCAAATGATACTTTTAATTCAAGATGCAACTGCCAAATATCTTCTGCCAGTTTTTTCTTTCTCTTTTTTTTCTTGTTCTTTTCTTATTTTTTCCCCTCTGTCTTGTTAGTTTTTTTTTCTCTTTATTCTTTCTGTCTATCTCTATCGCACTAATTTACTTTCTTTTACTTTTATATATTCTTTCTCTCCTTTTTTTCCTGTTTTCTTATTTTCTTTATTTTTTCCCTCTCTTTTTAATTTTCTAGACCCTTATTCTTTCCGCCAATCTCTATCTCACTAACTTACTTTCTTTTGCTTTTATATATAGTCTTATCTTTCCCTACATGATTTCTCCTTTGTAATTATCAACCTATCTATCTATATCTATCTACCTATATATCTATCAACCCATTGCATTTTCTTTCATGTTCTCTTTTCCTCTCTCTCAGGTGTGTCTCCAAGCCATCAGTGCTCACCTGCCCCACACCTGCCCATCACCTGTACCTTGACCCCTTTCCTCTCATCACACACCTCACTAAAAACCAGAGCGCGAAGAAGCACCGTTATTTCACCTTCCACTCAACACACGCCTCAAGAGGGACGAACACACTCAACTCGACACTCCAGAAACACCTATGGATTCAAGACCGGAGAGGGAGAGAGAGAGTCAGAGAGAGAGAGAGAGAGAGTAAGAGAGAGAGAAAGAGGGAGAGAGGGAAACAACGCACTGCCGCCCGTAAACTTCAACTCACTCTTATGGCGCGTTCGGTTTCGGCTACACAATGAAGTCGAGGGTTTGTGAACGTTCTCATCCGTGTCCGACTGTTTGCCTTTCACTTCCTGGCGATTTGTGGTCATGACTTCGAGCATCGCCGTAGCAGCCGCCTCCACGTTCACCAGTGCTCAATATTATCAGCCGTGGGAAGAGGAGGAGGAGGAGGAGGAGGAGGAGGAGGAGGAGGAGGAGGAAGAAGGATAGGAAAGACGAGGGAGGGGTATTGGGATGCAGAAAGGGAAGGAAGGACGGTGGGATAGGGGAGAGGATGCAGAAGAGGAGGAGTGCAGGAGGAAGAAGCATAGGAAAGACGAGGGAGGGGTATTGGGATGCAGAAAGGGAAGGAAGGACGGAAGGATAAGGGAGAGGATGCAGAGGAGGACAGATAGGATAAAGAGGATGAAGAAAAATAGATGAGGAGGAGGAATAAACAAAAGTAGGTGGGAGAAAGAGGAGCTGAAAAGTAGAGGAGAAGGCAGGAAGAAAAGTAGGCGTAGAAAGATGAAGGTTAAGATAAAGTGGAGGAGAAGAAAAAAGAAGAGGAAGAACAGGAGAAAGGAGAAGAAAGAGGAGGTAGAACTGAGAGCAGGAACAAGAGCAACAGACAGACGGAGGAGTTGTAGAAAGGGAAGGGTTCGAGGAGGAGGAGGAGGAGGAGGCAGGGGGAGGTACAGGTGTGGTTTAGGTCGTTCGGTCTTTCATCAAGGTGGTCAGAGTGGTCGTGGCTCTCGCGGAACGACGTGTCTAAGAGAGTTTTGTTGGCGACCGTTGTTTTTTATCTCGTGGTGTAAGGAATATGTCCCTTCTATGTAGTTCCGGTGCCTGTCTCTGTTACTGTTGATGTTGTGCTCTCTCTCTCTCTCTCTCTCTCTCTCTGCTTTCAGGTGAGCTCAGTCCCTTTATTAGTTTACCTGCTTCGCTGAGTAATTAACGTTTCTCCTTAAATATTACCTGAACTCTCCACTCTGATAATAATAATAATGATAATAATAATAATAATAATAATAATAATAATAATAATAATAATAATAATAATAATAATAATAATAATAATAATAATAATGATAATAATAATAATAATAATAATAATAATAATAATGACAATAATAATAATAATGATAATAATAATAATAATAATGATAATGATAATAAGGGTGCAACAACAACAGCAACAGCAGAAGCAACAGCAATAATAAACAGCTTTTATATTTTTCACTTTTTTCTATTGATATTTTTTCCTCTAGTTGCCTAAGCCGCTTTCCTTACAGCGCTCCGAAAGCATTATTTAAAAAAGGAGCTTCCAAGGTGATTTTTAAAAGTACTTTAGAGGCTGAAACTCGACTCCCCCCATCCATTTACGGTTATTGAATATTAAAAGCAAACTTCCACTACCAAATTGAAATTAAGCAAGAGCTCCTCGCGCAAAAAAGGGCCTGACTTATGCCTTGGTTTCTATGTCGCAAATTGAGTATTGCTGCATTGTTGCGTTTGGGTTCTCTCTCTCTCTCTCTCTCTCTCTCTCTCTCTCACACATTTTTAATCAATTAGCTACTCTCTGCTTGTCTGTATATTTGTTTGTGTGTGTGTGTGTGTGTGTGTGTGTTGGGCGGAACATGACAGAATAATTACTAACAGTATAATTATCATGATCTAATTAATACAACGAAAGCGGGACACGTATAACGAAGATGAAGCGTTCAATGAAGCGTTTCGTTAATTCATGCGTTCTCTGTAGGTCCGTTGAACACACCCACGTGGAGAGAGAAAGGCGGAGTAGGACTAAAATGAGAGGAAGTGAAGGGAGGTAGGCCTATAGGAAAATAAGTAAAGGGAAGGGATAGGAAGGGAAGGAAAAGGAAAGAAGGGGAAGGGAAAGGAAGGGAAGGGAAGAAAAGGGAAGGGACAGGAATGGAAGAAGAGGGAAGGGAAGGGAAGGGAAGGGAAAGAAGGGGAAGGAAGGGAAGGGAAGGGAAGGGAAAGGAAACAAAGGGAAGGGAAAGGAAGGAAAGGGAAGATAAGAAAAGGGAAGGTAAAGAATGGGAAGGGAAGGGGAGGGAAGGGAAGGGAAAGGAAGGAAAGGGAAGAAAAGGGAAGGGACAGGAAGGGAAGAAGAGGGAAGGGAAGGGAAGGAAAGAAGAAGGAAGGGAAGAGAAAGGAAGAAAAGGGAAGGGACAGGAAGGGAAGGGACGGGAAGGAAAGTGACGGGAAGGGAAGGGAAGGGAAGGGAAAGGAAAGAAAGAGAAGGGAAAGGAAGGGGAGGGAAGGGAGTGTGAGGTAAGCTATGGCGATGTAACACCATGAGAAAACAGCATGAGAAGGAATGACTAGCTGTGGGAAAGGTAAGGGATGGGAAAATGAGGGAGGTAAGGTAAGGTAAGGTATGCACCACTTAAACTTTTAATGCAAAGGTAAAAGGGCATGACTAAGGGAAGAAAAGGTAAAACAGAGCAAGGGAAGTGATGGGAAAAGGAAAGTGAAAGGAAAGGAAGGAAGGTAGAATGAAAGGGAAAGGCAAAATAGGGCAAGGGAAGTGAAAGGAAGGAAAGGAAAGGGAGGGGGATGATTCAGGAAAGGGAGGGTAAAGGTGAGCAAGGAAAGGGAAGTGAAAAGAAGGGAAAAGAAGGCAGGTAGAAGGAACTAATGAAAAAAGGGACGGGAAAAGGGCAAGGGAAGCAAGGAAAAGGAAGTGAAAAGAAGGGAAAAGAAGGCAGGTAGAAGGAACTAATGAAAAAAGGGACGGGAAAAGGGCAAGGGAAGCAAGGAAAAGAAAGTAAAAGGAAGGGAAAGTAAATTAAGGTAAGGCAAAAGCAGGTAAGAGCAGGTAAGCAACGACCTGTACCCCTGACATGATAAGCACCCCCCTAGCCCCGCCGCCCCCCCTCCCCTGGCCGGCCCCGCTCAAGTGCAATTAGCGAGGAAATGAAGGCTGAAAGGAACCCAGAAGGAGAGCGAGAATTAATAATGACTTGAAGATCCCGTGGCAATGGTGAGTGAGGCAGCATTCATGCCAATCCCACACTCGTTTTCATGTTCCGGGAGACAGGAAGCGACGGGCGTGGGGGCGGAGGAGGAGGAGGAGGAGGAGGAGGAGGAAGGATAGGAGAGTAGAATGGAAGAGGGTCATGGAGGCAGAGGGATGGAGGAAGAGGAAGGAGGTAGATAGGTAAGGAAAGAAGAAGCAGAAGGAGACATAAGAATGGAGGAGTATGAGGAAAGGGAGGAAGGACAGGAGAGTAGAAGGAAAGACAGACATGAAGACAGAGGGAATGATGAGAGGAAAGAAGTAGGTAAAGGGAGTAGAAGGGAGTGAAGTAGGGATAGAAGGAGTGAACTTAGGAGGTAGAAATCACTGAGGGGAATGAAAAGGAGTGAAGGAGGCGTTCGAAGGAGAGGAGAGGAGGAAAGCAGAGTAAAAAAAGAGGATAAGCAGAGAGTAAGTAGGCAGTGGAGGGAGGGAAGGAGGGAGGAAAGGGGAGGAGGTAAACACATTAAAAGGGAGGAAATGAAGAATGGAGGGAAGGAAGGAAGGTAAATGATGTCAGGAGTGAATATGGAGGGAGGAAAGAACAGATGGAGAGAGATATGGCCATTGATTACAGGAGGTAGGGAGTGAGGGAAGAAAACAAGATAGTGAAAAGGATAGAGAGGGAAGGAGGGAGGGAGGGAGGGAAGAGCAGAAGCGGTAGAGATGGGAGGAAGGAAGAAAATAAAGAAACAAATCAAAGTATCGTAAGTGCAGGGTAATATGACGTGCAGTGTAAATTTTATTACTAGAGGCCAAAGCTAAGACTAATGGGTCAGGGGAGGAAGGGGTCAGGGGGGAGAGGGGTCAGGGGTGGGGGGGTCAGGGGGGAGAGGGGTCAGGGGAGGGAGGGGTCAGGGGGTGGAGGTGCGTTCAGGGGAGGGAGAGGGTGGGAGGAGGCTGGGGCGGGCAAGCGGGCAAGAAACACAGCGAGTCTCTCATTAGTGATGCAAATGTTTGGGCTTATGGAGAGCGCCGAGACCTGCCCGCCGGCGCTAATCGGACTTCTGGCCAACCTGGGGGAGATACAAAGCCCGTTCAATAAAGACACACGCCTCTCACACGCCGTTCAGCCCTTCCGCCAAGCCTCCAGCACAAGAACCTCGCCCTTACGGAGACGCGGAAGGTGCGAGGAACGGCTGCACTTTGGTTGCGGGCGATGCAGATTTGGAGGAACTTAGAGGAGGAGGTGCGGGGTGGCTGTAATGACGTTAGGCTGAAGAGGAAAATTACTAATGTAAGCATAATGCAGGTGGAGGCGGGAGGGAGGGAGGGAGGATGGGGGGAAAGGAGGGAGAAATAGAAGTAGCGTAGGAGTGAGGGAGGGAGTGGGGAAGGGAGAAAGGGAGAGAGAGAGAGGTAGAGTGAAGGCAGCATATGTAATGAAGGAAAGAAGGGAGGGAATAAAGAAGGAAAAGCGGAAGGAATGACATAAGTAGCAAAGGAGTAAATGAGAGAATGAAGGAATGAAGGAGTGAGGAAAGAGGTGAGTGAATTCTGAATACGTAAAGGAGTAAAGGAGAAAAAGAAAGGAAGAATGGAGTGAAGGAGGCCAGAAGGAGAGACAGGAGTGACATAGGAGTAAAGGAATGAAGGAGGGAATACGAAGAGAGTAAATGATGCATGAATGAAGTGAATGCAAAGAAAGAAGAAGAAGGAGTGGTGAAGAAGAAGAAGAAGAAGAAGAAGAAGAAGAAGAAGAAGTGAACACCGATACAAGGGGAGAAGAAGGGGACAAGGGGAAGAAGTAGAAGGGACGGAAGGAAGGAAGGAAGGGCATGCATAAGGCAGAAGAGGGGAAAGTGAGGGAAAGTATCGCGCTGGTGACGGGCAAAGTTCGTGTCAGAATCGCGTTGGAATTTCGCTCAATTACGCTAATGGGGAAAGGAAGGACGATGATAGCAACCCGCAGCGGCAAACCAACAATTGATTCACACGAGTTGAGACGCCATGGAAGGGTGGGGGGGGGGAGGGAGAGCGGAAGCGAGAGAGAGAGAGAGAGAGAGAGAGAGAGAGAGAGAGAGAGAGAGAGAGAGAGAGAGAGAGAGAGAGAGAGAGAGAGAGAGAGAGAGAGAGAGAGAGAGAGAGAGAGAGAGAGAGAGAGAGAGAGAGAGAGAGAGAGAGAGAGAGAGAGAGAGAGAGAGAGAGAGAGAGAGAGAGAGAGAGAGAGAGAGAGAGAGAATGAAACCTACATGTACAAAGACAGACAGACAAAAAGACAGACAGACAGACAGATAAACAGGCAAACAGAGACAAGAGATAAACAGCATGACAAACAGACACACAGGCACACATACAGACATACAAACATACAGACAGACAGATACTCCATAATTATTCTCCATCGTTAAATAAATCATAAAAACACGAACACACGAACATAAACAAACAGATAAAGGAAAAGACAAGCTAACCTTCGATCTTGTATTTCAATCCCTTAGTTAACCCAAAACATAATCAAGTAGAAAGCAAATCCACACAAAATTACAGAAGAGAGGGAGAGGGAGAGAGAGTGAGGGAGGGAAGCAAGGGAGGGAGGAAGGGAGGGGAGAATGGGAGGGAGAGTAAGGGAAGCGAGCAAAGGGAGGGAGTTAGTGGGGGAAGCAAGGGAGAGTGAGAGAAGGGAGAAGGGAGGGAGGAAGAGAGGGGCGAAAGGGAGAGAGGGAGGGAAAGGAGAGAGGGGAGCAAGGGAGTCAGTGAGAGAAGGGAGAAAAGGGAACGAGTTAGAGGGGAAGCAAGGGAGAAACTGAAGGGAAGGAAGAAAAGGAAGCAAAATGGGGAAAGGGAGAGAGATAGCGAGTGAGGAAAAGGAGGAAGAAAGAGAGGGAGGGAGGAAAGAGAGAGGGGGAGGGAGGGAAGAAAAAGAGGGAGGGAGGGAAGAAAGGAAGACAAGGTGAGGGAAGGGAGCAAGGGAGAAAGATAGCGAGTGAGGAAAGAGAGGGAGAGAGGGAAGAAAGGAAGACAAGGTGAGGGAAGGGAGCAAGGGAGTAATTTCAGGAGAGGACAAGGAAAATAACGCTAGTCTTATACAAAACCCTGGACCCTACACCTATCACACGCCAGGTCATAGGTCAGTTAAAGAGCCAGGTCAGATGAGTCTAGAACAGGTGAATGTAGATGTAGGGTAACAGAGCAGGTCACTGGGTCAAAAGTCAGGTCAGGTCATGTAAGGTAAGGAAGGTGAGTTAGGTTTGGTTTGGTTAGGTTAGGTCAGGTTGGATAAGAGGTCAGATATCCAGGTGTAGGTTATCCCAGGTGTAGGACGGCGCAGCAGGTCATCAAAAGGTCAAACATCAGGTTATGTCAGGTCATGTTAGGTAAGGAAGATGAGTTTAGGTTTTATTTGGTTAGATCGCTGGTTAGATTTGGTTAGGTTAGGTTGATTAATGAGCCAGGTAAGCAGGTGCAGGTATCTCAGGTGGACCCGGGACTGGCAAATGAGACTCGAGGTTCCGGGTTCCAATTCTCCTCCAGCAGCCGAGGGTCGAACTTCGCCCCGTGAGATCCGTATTATTCGGGATTAAATAGTTTTACCGAGACACCGGCCCGCAGTTGAGGCTCCAATTTGCATATGCATTTATGTAATCGCTAGTTAAAGTGGCTCTCGCAGTACAAGGAAAGAGAGGAGGAGGAGGAGGAGGAGGAAGAGGAGGAACAGGAAGAGGAGGAGGAAGAGGAAGAGGAGAAGGAGGAGAAGGAGGGGAAGAACCGAAACGAGCGAAACGAGAAACAAAGAGAGGGAAAAGATGACAAGGAGACGAAAAAAGGAACATTGAGAGCAAGAGGAAGACAAAATCACTGCTGATGAGGACAAGGATGACAAGGACGAGATCGAGGACGGAGAGAGGAAGTTCGAACTCAACATCAAAACTTCTTTGTTATCGTGGCTGTATTTTTTTTTTTCGTATCGCTGACGTCGTACCTTTATTGAAGTGCTTGCTTTCTCTTTATTCCTTCTTTTTCTTTTTTTTCTTCTTCTTTTTCTTCTTCTTCTTCTTCTTCTTTTTCGCTGTCGTCATCATCATCGTCTTCGTCTTCTTCGTCTTCTAATTTTCCTCGTTTTCTTCTTTTCTTTATTTCTTTTCTTCTTCTTCTTCTTCTTCTTCTTCTTCTTCTTCTTCTTCTTCTTCTTATCCTTCTCCTTTTTCTTCTTTTTCGCTGTCGTCATCATCATCGTCTTCGTCTTCCTCGTCTTCTTATTTTCCTTGGTTTCTTCTTTGCTTTCTTTATTTTCTTCTTCTTCTTCTTCTTCTTCTTCTTCTTCTTCTTCTTCCTCTTCTTCTTCTTCTTCCTCTTCTTCTTCGTATTCTTCTCCTCTTTCTCCTGCTTCTTTTATTATTGTCTTCCTTTTGTTATTTCCTTGTTCTTTTTGCTCTTCTTAATCTTCTTTCCTCCAGTCGTCCTCCTCCTCCACCACCTTCTCCTGCTCCTCCTCCTCTCCCTCTTTGACGCAGGCGGAAGGCGTCCCTCAGGGCGGGCATTGGCGTCCCAGGGATCCCAAGTAATCCCCATTCAGACATTAATGAGACGCTGCGCCAAGTTTTACGAAAGCCGTTATGCAAGTCCTTAATATTTTCCGTCAGGCGAACAAAGAGCATTTAAATAACCGCCGGGGAATAAGCAGCGAGTGGGAAATAATCACAACAAATCATAAAGAAAGAAAAATAGGAAGAGCAAACATGTATCACGGGAGGAGGAACAAAGGGGTTAAGGAGAACATGGGAAAAGAGGTTGATAAATAAAATAATAATAGAGAGAATCATAAAGTATTCGTCGATAAAGAAAATGCAGTTACGAGGGAGGAAGGTTCTTCATCCTATTCATTTCTTTACTTATTGCAGAATATCAGGAGTTGGAAAAATAGGAAAAAATGTCAGAATCATAAAATATCGAAATAAAGTATAAAAAAATGCGGTTACAATGATGGGAGTTTCTTTATCTTATTAATTTATTTACTTATTGGGGAGAATCAGGAGTTGGAAAAAATATAGAAGAAAGTCGGAATCATAGAATATCGAAATAAAGTATAAAAAAATGCGGTTACGATGATGGAAGTTTATCTTATTCAGTTCTGTACTTATTGTGAAAAAAAGACAGTTGCTAAAATATGATAAGTGCCAGAACCATAATATAACCGCAAAAAAAAAGTAGTTACGAATATCTGAGTTTATTGTAGTGCTTTTTTTTTAATTTTCATTTATTTTTGGTTATTTTTATTCATTTTTTTTTCTCTTTGCAAGCTATTTTTTTTTACTATATTTTATTTCTCTCATTTATTTAAGAGGACGTTTCTTTGTTTCATTTATTTATTCACTTATTGTTTAGGATGTAAAAATAAATGACAGTGATTGAGACGTCTGGGATTTTTTGTATACATATAATTCAGTTGTTAAGAAAAAGTCGCTAATAAAATATCGTAATAAAGGGATCAGAAATGCAGAGTTACGAGGAAGGAAGTTGTTTCGTCTCATTTTTTCTTTTACTTATTGTTGAGGTTGAAAATATAAATAGTGGGGTGATTGAGGCGTCTGGGATTTTTGTATACATATAATTCAGATGGTAAGAAAAAGTCGCTAATAAAATATCGTAATAAAAGGATCAGAAATGCAGAGTTACGAAGGAGGAAGTTGTTTCGTCTCATTTTTTCTTTTACTTATTGTTGAGGTTGAAAATATAAATAGTGGGGTGATTGAGGCGTCTGGGATTTTTGTATACATATAATTCAGATGGTAAGAAAAAGTCGCTAATAAAATATCGTAATAAAAGGATCAGAAATGCAGAGTTACGAAGGAGGAAGTTATTTCGTCTCATTTTTTCTTTTACTTACTGTTGAGATTGAAAATATTATGGCGGGGTGATTGAGGCGTCTGGGATTTTTTGTGTATCTATAATTCCCCGAGAAATGAATAAAAGAACACGCGAGATATTAATACGAAGACGAAACCACGACAAGTAATGGAGTTCGCGTGTTTTCTTGACCCGCAACGAAAGCCTCAAATAATAAGATGAAAATAAGATTAAAAGATTGGGGAAAATAAAACTAAAAAAATCATCACACAAGAAACAAAAAATAAACAAAAAGAAGATAGAAAAAAGGACTTAGGACAACCAATAAATAGACGCTGAACTCAATTAATCGTACGTCAAGGTAACGAGACATTCTTCAAATAAATTCCAACACCTGTATACCAATTGCTCAAAGGTATATGGTCGCAACTGTCACTTAACTTACCAATAAACACAATGCGACTAAAAAGAAAAAGCATACAACCACATAGACAAAAAAAAAAAAAAAAAACAAGTCCACACAATATACAAGCAACCTGTACGTGTGTGTGTGTGTGTGTGTGTGTGTGTGTGTGTGTGTGTGTGTGTGTGTGTGTGTGTGTGTTGCAAGGAGGTGAATCAATAGACAGCGCCCACGACTGACCATTCAGCTACCTTGCCCTACCCTACCCAACCCTCCTCTCTTTCTCCTCCCTTTCTATAACCCCCCCCTTCCCCTCCCCTCTCCCCCACCCAGCCAACACTAAGGAAAAGTTTACTTGGCAGCGTAATCTAAAAATGCTCACGTAGTTCAAGCTTGCCTGTTCGAGCACTTTGGGATATTAACATTGTGTCATGGACTGAGTGCCTTTCATTATGATTACACTCCACTCTGCCCCTCCACCGCTGCTTCGTCGCTCCCTCGCTCGCTCGCTCTCTCACCCCCTGATCCTGCCTCCCCGCTCCATCTCTTCCCCTTTCTCCCTCCTCCATCACCCCCTCTATGTACTCCTCTCCCTCCATTTCTCCCCTTTTCCCTCCTTCATCGCTCCCCCCTTTCTCCATCTCTCTCTCCCTTTCCTCCTTCTACGCTGCTGCTACGATCTCCCTTAAACTTCCATCTCAATCTATAGTTCTGTACCTTTCTTCTTCCTTTGGTGCCTCCACGCTTTCCTTCCTCCTACCTGCTCCATCTCTCATCTTTCCTTCATCTTTCATAGCCATCCACTCCATCTGTCCATCTACTCTCTTCCTCATCCATTCCCTCTCTTTCTCTCTTCATTGTCGTCCACTACACCGCTGCCTCTCCCCTTTCTTTCTGTCCCTCCTGTCCCTTTCCTGTCCACCTCTCCCTCTCTATCCTCTTCTCTCTCCTTCGCTGTCGGCCTCTCTACCTCTACCTCTATCCTCGTCCCACATTCGTCTCTCTGTCTATCTCCATCTCTATCTATCTGTCTGTCTCTCTAACCCTTGCCCTTTTATCTCGCTTTTACCCTTCCGCTTCCCCCCTTCCTTCTCCCTTCTCCCTTTCTCCATATGTATTAGCTTGGTTTTCGTCCCTGGCTTCCCTTTGCTCTCCCTCTCCTCCCTAGCTCTATCCTCTCGCATGTCAACGTAACCTGTTTCCAAGTTTACCTGCCACCGCTACCCATTTCCTTGGTATATCCCTTACATATCACAGAACATTGTATAAACGGAATCTATATCATATCAACACCTTCGTATTAGCTATGCACTCTATGATCAGACCTTTCATAGTTTCTTGGTCTTATCCCTTATCCGGTACTGGTCTTGTACATGTTTTTTTTTACTCGCTCGCCATATTCATGATTGCACCTGGTTACCTTTACCTGTTATTATCCGCTTACAGGTAGATACGTTCCATTAGCCGCCTGCCTCGTATCAACCGTGTTTCCTTCCCAGTATAATCCGTACCCATATTTCTCCGTCCTGTACAATTCACACCTGCCATTACCGGTTCACAGGTAGCCATCAGCCCGTTCTTTTCTCCTGCTCACCTGTTCTGCGCGAGCACTCCCATGTTACCTGGTGCCAATGTGTATAATTGTTCCGTGCATAATTATCCTCTTTCAGAAAATAACTCAATTATCTTGCTCGTTTAACTCACACCGAACTCTTGACGTTGATGTTTATATTTATTACTTATTACTAGTGTTTTTTATTTTCCTTCCTGTATCTCCGAGTTTTTCTTCGTAAATGTGGCAAAAATAAAAGAGGAGCTTCTCATAGTGCGAGACTGTCTTCTGAAACTGCCTTCGATCGTTCGTTCGTTGATGTTCCTTTTTTACCTTCTTTCACTTTCTCTTTGTTTCTATCTTCGATAAAGGGAGTATTGTAAAACCTGTCATAAAATAGAAACACATCATACACGAGGCCGCCCTCTATAACTACCACCGAGCTCATAATCATACACTATTCTTTCTTGCTCTTTCTCTTTTCATTTCGTTCTTAGAAATGGTAAATAAAAAAATCCAATTCATTGCCTAAATGCGGGATTTTTTGAACAACGAGACCGTTCTCTGAATACTAACCCGGACTTGTATACATTAATGCCATCTTTATATGTCTATTATATTCATCGGAAGAGGAAATGGATCAACCAGAAATTGACCTGAAAGCATATTCTAAACCAAGAGTCAGTCTATTAAAAACAGCTCACAAAATGCAGCAGATATTAAATTATTCAGTAAATGAGTCTTTCTTTCCTTCTTTCTCCTTTACTTTCTTTGTGTGTGTCGAAGAATACAGCGAGTCCTGACCTAAAAAAGACTTTACATATCACGAGTTCATCTTCTACGAAAAGTCCACAAATGGAGGTGAAAATAAAATATCCAGCAAATGAGTGTTTCTTTCCTTCTCTCGCCTTTACTTTCTTTGTTAGTAATGTTAAAAATACAGAAAATAGTGACCGAGAAACAAGACTTCTCATAACATTGATTCATATTCTAAAAAGACTACAAAATGCAACATGAACTGAACCACTTAGGAAATGAATATTTTTTTTTCGTCTTCTCCTTTGATTCCTTTGTAAATAATGTTAAAGATTATATCGAATTGTGACCTAATTATCAGACTTCTTATACCAGCCGTCGGTCTCCTAAAAATAGTCACAAAATGCAACTGAAACTAAACTATACCACAAATGTCTCTCGTTCCCTTTCCTTCTTTATTTTCTATTTCAATAAAGTAAAAAAATCCAATTAATCCTGACCTAAAAAGAACGACTTCTTATACCACGAGTCCGTCTCCTATTCAACAAATGTCTCTTTTTTCCTTTTCCTATTTTAATTTCTTTCTCAATGTGGTTAAAAATACAAGAAATCCTAACCTACAAACCAGACACCTCATGCCACTCATCCATCTTCTGAAAACAGTCCACAAAAAACAACTGCAACTAAACTTTTCAGCTAATGACTTCCTTCCCCTTTTCTCCTTTAATTTCTCCATCAGCAAGGCGAAGTAATCAAGCAAATCACAACATAAAAAAACAGACTTCTTATCCCTCGAGTCAATCTACTAAACGCAGTCCACAAAAAAACAGCAGGAACTCAACTATTCGACAAGTCTTTCTTTTTTCCTTCTTTAATTTCTTCTTCAGCAAAGCGAAGTAATCAAGCAAATCATGACATTAAAAAACAGACTTCTTGTCCCTCGAGTCCATCTACTAAACGCAGTCCACAAAAGCAACAGGAACTCAACTATTCAGCAAATGTCTTTCTATTTTTTCATCTTCAATTTCTTCCTCAGTAAAGCTAAGTAATAAAGCAAATCAAGACCGCTTATACCACGGGTCAATCTTCTAAAAACAGTCCACAAAACGCAGCAGGAACTAAACGAGAGCAAGGTATTCCGTAAATGGCTCTTTCTTCCTTCATACTAATCTGCTTTCGGGAAATTGGTGGGAGCGATGACCCGTCCCCTGCTGGAAATGACAGTCCGCGGGCGAGCCAGGAAGACAACTTAGGGCGGGAGGGAGGACAAGAAGACACCGAGGCAAGACAACCTTCTGTTTTCTTCCATTTCTTTGCACGTAAAAGCCCGATCGATGGCTGTTTACTGTGCATTATCCTAATTAACCTGAGCCTTAATTCAGGTCTGAGCCTTTACGCTAATTAGTCTCATCAGAGCCCTCTTTATTCCCCTAATCCTGCAGGTAAATATCCAGCCCAGGTAGAGAAAGATATGAGTTGTTCTTACCTGTTTCTTCCTTTTGTTTTTCTTTCTCGGTAAATGTATGTGTATATGTATGTATATGTATGAGAGTATGTATGTTTGCGTGTTTGTG
This sequence comes from Eriocheir sinensis, assembly GCF_024679095.1. Classification (NCBI taxonomy): domain Eukaryota; kingdom Metazoa; phylum Arthropoda; class Malacostraca; order Decapoda; family Varunidae; genus Eriocheir; species Eriocheir sinensis. The sequence continues at coordinate 16,650,577 of NC_066526.1, read as the reverse complement.
TGTTTGTGCGTGTGTGTGTGTGTGTGTGTGTGTGTGTGTGTGTGTGTGTGTGTGTGTGTATAATGGCCGGCCAGGTGTTGTTGCTGTTGCCTTTCTCATTAAATTAATTCTGCCATCCGTCACTTCCCTCCTGTCACCCCCATCAACTTAATTCTCCCCTTCTCCCCCTCCCCCCACCTCCCCATCTCTCTCTCTCTCTCTCTCTCTCTCTCACACATTGTTCCTCTCCATTCTTTTTTATTCATTCTTTATTTCTCGTCTTCGAAGTCATTCTCCTTTTCCTTCTTCTCTTCCTGTTTTCGTTTCTTCCCACTTTCTTTCATGTCTTAATCTTGTTGTTTTCCTTCGCTTTCCTTTTCCATTCTTTCTCCCTTCCTTCTTTGTTAAGCTTTTCTAATCCCTTCTTTATTTATTGTTTCTTTCTTTCGTTCTCTCGTTCGTTCATTTCTTCCTTCCTCCCTTCCTTTCTTCCTGCCTGTATTTCTTCCTCTCTTTCTTTCTTTCTTTTCTTTTTTTCCATTTTCACTCCCTCCTTCCTTTCTTCCTGCCTGCATTTCTCTCTTTCTTTCTTTCTTTCTTTTCTTTTTTCATCTTCACTCCCTCCCTCCCTCCTTTCCTTCCTTCCTTCCTTCCTTCCTCCCCTCCTTCCTTCCGTTAGCCGCCGGTTCGTGTTTTGCAGCGGCCCGACGCGCTAATACGATATTGACATGGCTGTTCCAAGGGTGCATTAGCTAAATTGTTTATTCTGAGGTCGCCAGTCAGAACCTCCGCTGATTAGTTTCCCCGATGGTCGCCGCTGATCGAAGGAAGGACGGAAGCAAGGATAAGTGATGAAAGGAAGGAAAGACGGAAGGACAGGGATAGACATTAAGGAAGCCATGTCGTTCACTTCTCCTCCGTCACAACACCAAATGGATTCTACGTCCAGTGAAGGAAGGACGGACTATAGGAAGGAAGGAAGGATGGGGACAGGATGGCATAAAGGAAGCTGTGCCGTTCACCTTTTCTTCGTCTCTACACTAAACGGGTTCTACAAGCGCTGTGAAGGAAGGACAGAAGAAAGGACACAATAGTTTAAGGAAGAAAGGAAAGAAGGAAGGAAGGAAGGATAAGGAAAGGCATTATGGAAGCTATGCCGTTCATCTCTCCTTCGCTTCAACACTTAATGGGTTCTACAAGCAGTGAAGAAAGGAAGGAGGAAGGGAAGGAAGGAAGGAAGAAAGGACACACAATTGGTCTTCTCCTCTTTCTGCCACATGGAGAAAGAAGGAAAGAAATGGAGGGAACGAGGAAGGAACAAATTTTGGGCTGCTTGCGTCTGTCTCCAAAAAAAGAAGAAAAGAAAGAGGGAATGAAGAGAAGGAAGTATAGTTGGTCTCCTTCTTACAAAGGGAAAGAAGGAAGGAAATCAAAGAGTTAGGAGGAGGAAAGCTATTTTGGGCTCCTTCCGTCTGTCCCCATAAAGGAAGAAAGGAAGAGAAGGAAGTATAGTAAATGTTGGTCTCTTTCTTACAGAGGGAGAGAAGGAAGGAAATGAATGAGGGAAGGAGGAAGGAACCGCCTTCAAGCATCTTTCGTCTGTTCCACCGAAGGAAGGAAAGAAGAGGAAGAGAAGGAAGCTCAGTTGGTCTCCTTCCCTCAGTCCTGCGGAAGGATATATGGAGGAAGAGAAAAGAGAAAGAAATGAAGGAGAGAAAGGCAAGGAACCAATTTTGGGCTTCTTCTGTCCCACCGAAGGAAGAAAGGAAAAGGGAAGGAAGAGAAGGAAGCTCAGTTGGTCTCCTTCCCTCAGTCCAACGGTAGGAGATATGGAGGAAGAGAAAAAAGAAAGAAATGAAGAATGGAAAAGCAAGGAACCAATTTTGGGCTTCTTCTAACTGTCCCACCGAAGGAAGAAAGGAAAAGGGAAGGAAAAGAAGGAAGAACTGTTGGTCTCCTTCCTTCCATCACCTCTTGAAGGACCTCGGCAAACGGGTCACTGTTTCCTGGTATCAATAGGAGTGACTTTCCTTCTCCATTCCTTCGTTAACACAGCTAATGGGAGATTGAAATGCCCGTCCCTCGTGTGGCTCTTCCTTAAAATGATCCTTGTGACGCAGTCGGAAGAGAAGGACGAGAAACAGAAACGAGAACATTTAATCACGTAAAATTCTCTTGAAGAAATTGGGGAGGGGTGTGATTCTTCTCTTTCTTCCTCCCTCCCTTCCTCCCTCCCTTCCTCCCTCCCTCCATCTCTCCCTCTCGTCTTTTGCCGTGTCGCGGGGTCGGTGACAAATAGATCTCGTGATGGTTGATGAAAGGACGTTTTTCTGCCGTGTTTGGATCTGTTCGTGCAGGAGTTGGTGTTTTTTATTCTCTCTCTCTCTCTCTCGGGATATTGACTAAGACGGTATGATATGCTTTCTAAAGGATCCAATTGCCTTTGTTTTAGTTTTCCTTTTCCTTCTAATGCCTTTTTTCCTTCCCTCTATATTATCCTATATTCTGTTTCTACTCCTTCTTTGTTTTCTTATATTCCCTTTCTACATCCTCTATTTTTCTCGGTATCTCTCTATTCATTTTCCTCTTTTCTCCATCTCTCTTTTTGTCTTTTCTTCCTCTCTACCTCACTTGCTTTCAATGATAACTTCCAGGCCCTTTTTATATTATTTTCTGCAGAGTGATTTGACCGCCTTGTGAATGGGTTACCCGCGTTTATTTGGGTGACGTTAGGTCTTATGAAATGCCTGATGTTTGAAATAAAGTCTTGTGGGTTTGAAGCATTAAAGACTTACTTGGGACTGAATGCAGGAACTGACTGACTGATTGACTGACGGACTGAGTTTCTCTTCTTCTCTTGTCTTTTCGCTTAATAAAAAGAGGGATCCCAAAGCTTTCTCAGATTGATGGAGTAAACATTATTTTTTTCTATTTTTCCGTCCTTCCCTTTCTCCCTTTCTCCCTCCTCCTCCTCTCATCTTCTTCCCTCCTCCCCCTCCTCCTCCTCCTCCTCTTCCTCCATCTTCGTTTGTCGTTTTGTCGTCAGGAGTGAGTCTGTTTCGTCCCGACTTCAAACCTTCTTCGCAGACTTTGATCTCTTTCGCCTTTTGTTTTTGTTTTTTTACGAATCCTTCATACCGAGCGAGGCAGTTCTGGGCCTCCCGCGCATCCCGAACCCTGAAGACCCATGCAACTCAGGCGGAAAAAATGGCTCAGGAAGAAGGCGAAGACGAAGAAGAAGAACGAGAGCGAGAGCGAGAGCGAGAGCGACAGAGAGAGAGAGAGAGAGAGAGAGAGAGAAACACACGTGACAACAACAACAGGGTTCTTTCATGTTTGGGCAACGTTTGTGTTCATTGTTCTATTTCGAGTTTTTGGACGATTCCTTTAATAAGCCTAAGTAGCAACCGGCACACACACACACACACACACACACACACACACACACCTTACCCACCCCTACTCCTCCTCCTCCTCCTCCTCTTCCTCCCACACACATGCAAACCAATCAGTTCAAACCCCAGCCCGGAGACACAAAACGTACACTCCCACACCAACCAATCGCCGGAGAATGGATGCGAACACTGTGTTATGTAGATTTGTCAAGATTCAAATATCCAGCACAACACGGGCCGGAGGGGGCGCGGGAGGGCGAGCACAACCACAGCCGTAAACTATTCATATCCTTATTGGAATGCGATAGGTGGTTATTCCGGTCGGCGTGTCAGCCTTTCGGGGGTGATGGAGAGTGAATGGGAAATTGATAACGCCTCTGAGGACCAGTTACGCACGGCTCCTGGCTAATGGCGGGACAGGTACACCACGCACACCTGCACGGCCCGGGACACGCGACATATTTGGGTTTCATTTTTCTTGTACGACGCATATGTAGTGAAGGTTTGTGTATTGTAAGCTTCTGGTGTGTAGATTTGATGCGTTTTTTTTGCACTACACACACACACACACACACACACACACACACACACCTGTACGAACACATACACAAAACACGACGATATTTTACTTGGACACTACCCATGATACAGAATAGAGTACATAGATTTAGTGCATCTTTTTTGTTTGTTTTTCTGCACGCTGTATATGACGGAGACTCGAAAAAGACTCATAAGTTCTTTTTTTAAACACTACACATGAAAAAAATATATTCAATGACACCTAAATGTAAATATCTGATTCTTCTGCAAACCACACGCCCTCTATGCAGACGGTATTTTGGATTCATTATATTTACAATAATTTGTTTCTTATTTTCATAAAACCAATGAAAACAATATAAATAATATGAAAAGTAATAAGTAACAATACCAATAGTTAACAGTAGCGAAATTATCAAAAGGAAAAAAATAATCATCTTGAAAGCGCATTCTAAACTAAAAAAAAGAAAAAGAAAAATCATTAAAACCTAGATGATTTTTTTGGGGGAGCGGCAGACAATCGTTCTACAGCCTCTCTCAACTATCAGAACACGACTCGCATCAACTTTGAATTCGCAGGTGAGTTAAGTTGTTACGTGTTACCTGGGCCCTCACCTGATTACACCAACTCATCAGATAAGAAAAAAAAAACTCGAGGAAGATTACTTAGATTAAAAAAAAATCACTGAGCCTTGAGCAACATTCATAATCTAGCAATACAATCATCGGAAAAATTGCAGGTTTAGAAACGAATATACTGCATTGATAACGTATGGACGAGTGTATGAAAAGGTGGATGTATGAATTTTACAGACAGAGTGATTGGTACATAGCACACACTGGCAAAACTAAAAGCAATTAAAATGATGGAAAAGGAGGGAGGAGGAGGAGGCGGGAGAGAGAATGAAAGAGAGCGAAAGAGGGAGGATGAGTAGGAGGAGGAGAAAACTGACAATGAGGACGTAATATTGTGAGTCGATGGGGAAGCAGAGGCGAAGGAAAAAGGAAACGTATGAAGTAAAAGGGAAAGTTAATATTGATATGAAATGAGGAGACGGAGTGTTGTGTAAATGGAAAGAGATATAGATAGATAGATAGATAGGTAGATAGGGAGAGAATGTGATGCAAAAGACAAATGGAGACATACAAAGACAAAAAAGAAAGAAAAGAAAGACCAATACACACACAAAGAATATCCAAAGAAACAGAAAACGAGACATACAAGAACTTTTAAACACACACACACACACACACACACACACACACACACACACACACACACACACACACACACAACCCTCCCTCCCCCTCACACACGCACACAAACACATCCTCTCCTCCTCCCTCACACACACACACAAACACACAAATATACACCCACACAACCACCCTTCTCTCCCCCTCCACACGCACACCCATCCCCTCCCCCTCCCACCCACCCCACACACGCACACACTTTCACCTATATGCGGAGGGCCGGCCAGCCATTAGGAGACGTTAGGGCAGCCTCGCTTTAAGCTCCTCATTACTAAGAAGCGAGAGGACAAGGGACGCGGGGAGGGAGATATAATGAGGACGACGAGCGAGGTACACCCCCTCACCCACCCCCCTACCACCCACCCACCCATCTTCTCCCACGACAACTATCTCCACCTCTACTATTACTACTATTACTATTTCCTTCATTGTTTATCATCCAGCTATCCATCCATCCATCTATCGCTTTCTTCCTTTTCTCCTCCCACGACAATTATCTTCATCGCTATTATAATTGTTACTATTACTTCCAGCATCACTGTTGTCTCCTCTTTTATCGTTTTCTTCAACTACTCGTATTACAATTTATTTCCAGTATTATTTTTCCCACCGTTCTACTTTTTACTACTACTACTACTACTACTACTACTACTACTACTACTACTACTACTACTGTCATTATTACCATTGCGAGTACTACAGTCACCACCATTACCAAGACCACCATTACCTTTATTTTTTAGTAAGCCACTACTAAAATCTTCATCTGCTTAGTATGCGCTCTCTCTCTCTCTCTCTCTCTCTCTCTCTCTCTCTCTCTCTCTCTCTCTCTCGCCATCGTTATTATGATCCACAACTCTGCTCCTGAAATTTTGATGGAGAGTTATTTCCGTGAGTCAGGTGGCAAGGAAAACAGCCAGAAGGAGGAGGAGGAGGAGGAGGAGGAGGAGGAGGAGGAGGAGAAGTGAAGTTAAAAGATATGAAAGAGTATTAAGTTAACGTGAAATTCAAAATAATTAATAAAACACATGTTGAAGGAAAGTAAGAGAATGGGTTAAAAAAAAAGAATAAGACAGCGCATGAAAAAAAGGATAAATTTGATCCGAAAAGACAACAAAAAAGACAAAAACACACAAAAAAGACACGAAACTCGAAAGATGAGAAAAGGAGCAAAGAATCAGAAGAGAGACACGCTAGCAAATGCGAAATAGATGAGGAGTGACTAAAGAAGGAAAATAAAAAGGAGGAAGTGTGAAGGAGGGATGAGAAAAGGAGGAAGGTAAAAATGAGACAGACAAATAGAGGAACACACACACACACACACACACACACACACACACACACACACACACACACACACACAAGGAAACAAATCTAGAAAATAAAAAATGAAAGTAATAAGGAAACAACCAGTAAAGAAGATAAAAAAGACCCCCCCTTAAACAAATGAGAGAGGAAGAACATATTTTTTTTTTTTTTTACAGCAGAAGAGTCAGTTCAAGGGCATAAAAAAGGAAACAAATATGAAAAACCCCCACAATAACAAAAGAACAATATATACAAAGAAAACAATATAAAGAGGGAAGACGAAGGAACTGATGCTCAAAGCTGGAAACAATGTGGCGGGAATTTTCATATAGATGGACTAAGAAAATGAGCCGCAAATGTATTCATACGGCGAATTAAGTTTCAAAATTCTACACTCACAGTTGCAAACCTTTAACTAAATTTTCTGAATCTCCTTCCTGACTTTTGGAGAGCTTGAGGAGGAGGAGGAGGAGGAGGAGGAGGAGGAGGAGGAGGAGGAGCCTTGACATAAACATCCATGAATATCTGGACTCGGTTTCTGCGTCTGGGTGAAAGAAAAATAATACAGTAATATTCAAGCGGAAGTGGTAAAAACAGAATGCAGGGAATCTTTTTATTTACTTTTATTTTTTTACAACAGAGGAGACGGCTCAAGGGCAACAAAAAGAGTATAGAAAAAAAGCCCGCTACTCACCGCTCCCACAACAGACAAAGTAAAGAGTGGCCAAAAGAGAGGTCAATTTCGGGTTGAATGTGGTAACAGTGGAGGCCGACGAGCGGGAAACGTAAAAAAAAAAAATAATAAATAAATAAATAAATAAAAAAAAAAAAAAAACTTCAGCCATTAATGTACTATGGGTCTTATGATTGTTACTCTAAATATTATCAAAACGCAAAAAAAATATGATAATGTTCTTCCCTTGCAGCAGCTTTCCTTCCCTTCTAATTTATGAAAAAGTTATTCTTATCTTGGTCGTTTTAAAATCAAGTAAATGACTCTCAAAACAAAGGAAACATACATGAAAAGGCAGATGATGAAATAATTCAACACTCCAGTTCATTAAAAGAAATTACAGATCATATTTCTGGTCCTTTCTGACATTATCTTTTACTCTGACATTCAAAATCACCATTGCTTTCACACGCCTCTGTTTGCATGTCATTGTATCTTCTAGAGGCGAGTATCAAGGCATCTCTCCAACCTAAATTGTCTACATACTCATTTCATAACTTCTCCCGTTTTCTTTTTGTGAGGGTATCATTTAGCGGGCACTGTTCTAATTATGGTTTGTTGTACTAGCGTTAGAGTAAGAGCAGTGTAAATATTTGAGATAGTGGTCTGTGCTGTTTTATTTAAAGGATGCGAAAAGATATAAGGCTCGTGGATTGCTTTTGTATTCTATTTTTCTTAGATTGTATTTATTTATTGTGGGTGAATCTATTAGAAGAGATGGTCCTAGTTATTGTTAAGTAGAAGTAGTGATAAGAATGGTGGTAGTGGTAGTAGCAGCAGCAGTAGTAGTAGTAGTAGTAGTAGTAGTAGTAGTAGTAGTAATGGAAGTGGTAGTGGCGGGGTTTGCTTGGGAGACTTAATCGCATCCATAATTCAGGAGTCATCACGCCCCTCGTAGCTCCGAAGTCTTCTTTCAACTCTTTGATATAAACTTGGAAGAGATTATTCTATCAGTATAATGCAGTCACGCGAGCAAGACTAGTTTCCGTGGAGAGGGGGAGACGAGGGAGACTAAAGCCAGTGAGTGAGTGAGTGGGTGAATGAGTGAGTGAGCGAGTCAAGGAATATGTTCAATTTGTACCCGTGAATTCTTATCTTTTTGCACAGTTCCTTAGTTCAAAATAGCAATTTTACACCTTTTTTTTTACAACAGAGAAGACGGCTCAAGGGCAACAAAAAGTGTAGAAAAAAAGCCCGCTTCTCGCTGCTCCCACAATAGACAAAAGCAAAAAGTGGCCAAAAGAGAGGTCAATTATGGGTAGAGAGATGTCTTGATACACCCAGTAGAATGCCCCTTGCGGAACACATACTGGCGATCAGAAAGAAGGTCTGAAGTAGTTAGATGCTTAAGAAACTTCCGGTTAAGGATTGATTCAAAAGCTTTAGATAGACAAGAAAGTAAAGCGATAGGACGGTAGTTTGAGGGATTGGAACGGTCACCCTCCTTAGACACAAGCTGTATGAAGGCGTACTTCCAGCAGGAAGGAAAGGTTAATGTTGACAGGCAGAGGCGAAATAATTTGGCAAAGCAGGGTGTCAACACGGAAGCACAGTTTTTAAGGACAATAGGAGGCACTTAATCAGGTCCATAAGCCTTCTGAGGGTTGAGGCTAGAATGGGCATAAAAAATATCATTCTTAAGAATTTTAACAACAGGCCTAAAAAAACAAGAGGGGGGATGAGTAGGAGGAATATGCCCAGAATCGTCCAGAGTGGAGTTTTTACAGAAAGTTTGAGCGAAGAGTTCAGCCTTGGAGATAAATAAGACGGCGGTGCTGCCGTCTGGGTTAAGGAGAGGAGGGAAAGATGAAAAGGTTAAATTGGAGGAGATATTTATAAGTTAACTCCGCAAACAGCCCCCGCAGCGACAATCCACTAAACGACCATAACATGTAACGATAAATTTTCATATCCACGCATCACAGGTAGACTGAGGTACAGAGTGGGAGTGGCTGATTTATTGACTAGCCAATGATATACGCTTAAAACTGAAAGGGGAGGAGCGTAGTTGCAAAGTTAAATTGAATGGAGTATACTTGACCCTTACCATCCTGTACGTATAGAGATCGAAACAGGTAAGAGGGAGAAAAAGAAGAAGGGAAAGAAGAAGACCGAATCCAACATTACTGAGAAGAGGAAGAAGAGAAAGAAGCGGTAACTGATGATAATGGTGACAGGAAACACAGCGACACAGAACCTAAAGAGTACAGTGTATGTCAACGTCCATTTACGCGGCATAACAGGCATTACAAAGACGAGTAATACCGAGGTTCATGGGACAGTGGCAGGCAAAAACGCGGCACAGAATGGTGACAAAGAACCGCAATCACGAAGAACTATAGGAAGCGAGCCCCGCCTTTCCCCCTGCGAGCCACACCTGCCAGCGTAGAGGTGTGTGTGTACAGGTATGTAAATTGTCTGTTTGCCCACCTGGATATATGGCGTTTGACTCTGTAGCTGCCGGCGAGTTTTTGTGGATGTGAAACGTAACTTTTCCCCGTGGGTGTGAAATACGATTGGGAGAGGACCCGTTACTGGCCTCACCCCTTAGCTCTCCCCTCTCCACGCTCTCTCCCAGCCATCTCCCCGCCCCCGTGATATAAAAGGCAGGAAAGGAAAGGCCTCCAAAAACGGTAAACGATGTGAAAATTGATAAAAATAGAAACAGAGGTTAAGAAATTAATAGCATTTGTAGTCTTACTTTCCAAAGCACTGATTTTTCCGGGCATGAAACGCGCGCTACTACTACTACTACGACACACACACACACACACACACACACACACACACACACACACACACACATTCCCTTCCCCCCTCACTCACACAGAAACGCACTCTTCCGCCACCCCACTCAGATATCTCTTCCCCCCACACACACGCACGCACGCACACGCACACAGAACCAAGGAGGAGAAGCAACAAGGTGATGGAAAATAGACAGCCCTCTTGTGCCCCCTCCCCGCCAGCTCTCTTCGGACTAAAAGCTCAAGTGGGGCCCAGGAAAGGGTATAAGTGGACGAACGAAAATACGTATGAGTGTATAGTTGAGTCACCCCGCGAGAGAGAGAGAGAGAGAGAGAGAGAGAGAGAGAGAGAGAGAGAGAGAGAGAGAGAGAGAGCACCAGCCAAGCCTGCCTCTCTCTCTCTCTCTCTCTCTCTCTCTCTCTCTCTCTCTCGCGAGCTCATTACACACACACACACACACACACACACACACACACACACGTGACCCACTTAACATGTACGCATAGTACATATATATATATATATATATATATATATATATATATATATATATATATATATATATATATATCTATATATATATATATATATATATATATATATATATATATATATATATATATATATATATATATATATATATATATATATATATATATCCTATCTTGCCCCTCTGCTCGCCACATTCTGAGTCTATGGCTATGGACACGGGGCCCATCGGAGGCTTGTGGGGCCCGAAGATAGATGGCGCTGCCGTCAAATAAGCAGCATTAACGTAAGTGGTGGTGGGAACTCCACATGCGATACGGTAATGGAAGCTCTTGAAATAGATATCCATCGCATTTAGCCCCAGGGAGGATTTTTGGGAGAGGCGGAGGAAGGAGAGGTGCGGGGAAAGGCGAAGCTGCTGATTTGCTTCGTGTTTCTTTTTATTTTTTTGAAGGAAACATAGAAAAACAGCGCAAAGCAGTGGCTCCACCAACACAGGGCAGGATGAGAACCAAAAACAGTGGGAGAGCAAGGTGTGTTTTCCTCCTCACCTGGTCATCGTGTTAATGAATCCTGCGGGAATGCCAACCTATTAACAACGTGATTTGCCGGGATTGCACTGTCAATACGTGAGTGGTACTTAATGGCAATGAAATTCACTCGGAAATAGTTTTATACGACCGCTGATTTGTGTTGGGAGGCCGGGGAATCACCGGACTGGATATTACGTCCACGCGGGAAAAAAAAAGATATAAAGAAATTGACGGTGCTAAGAAAAACACACGAACAATCAAACAGAGTAAAACGCAATACATAAGACGATGTGTTTCGAAACCGGGAAATACAATATAATGAATGGTAAATAAATTCTCAGGATGAAAAAAATATCGAAAATTAATGTTACTGTTAAACACAAGTGTAGGAAAATAGACAGATACAGACACAGACAGAGACAGATAGACAGACACAGACACAGACATACAGATACAGAGACAAACAAACAGACAGACATACAGATAAACAAGCAGGCAAAAAGACACAAACACACGAAAAAACATCAGACATCCCCCCATATCATCCTTCCCTCTCAACACACACACACACACACACACACCCTCTCTCCCTCACCCGGGCACCCCCAATTTCATGCTTGATATTTGCTCAGAGTGACTCGCACACTAACTCACGCGAGCAGTTGCAGGCGACACACATAAACTCGGCGCAACACAAACTTGTTAGAATATCAGAAAAATGAAAACAAACCGGCTAGTAATTTAACCGGAGGGAGAAAAAAAAAACATGTAATGGGAGAGTTGCTGGGCGGAGAAAGAGCGAGCGAGCGAGGGAGAGAGAGAGAGAGAGGGGGAATCAAAAAAGTGTTAGTTTAGCCACGTGTTCGCCATACTATCACACCATCACCTCCTCAGCCTCACCTCCCTCGGCCTCACACGCTTCGCCGAGGCCACCTGCAGCCGAATTCTCGCTCTTGACTAACGCCCGAGCTGTTATCGTAGCCTCTCGATCACCTTAGGATCAATTTAGCCTCCAAGGTTGGGCGCCCCGAGCCTCCGAAGTGGCCGGGAGGTCCCAGCTACTCTTGATATCATCCCTCCTGTCACATCCACTTACCCCTCTTGTTCTATCTTCCTGCCTACCCTCCCTTGCCTTGCCTCGCCTCTCCTCCCTGCTTCCCTGCCTGCATGCCCTCTTCCTCCTCTGCTGCCGCCTCCTCCTCCAGCTCCTCCTCTTCCAACTCTTCCTCCTCCCCCTTTTCTTTCTCTTCTCTTTTCCTTCTTGTTCTTCCTCGCCATTCCTGTTTTTTTTTTCTTTTCCTCTGCTACCGTCTTCTCCTCCAGCTCCTCCTCTTCCAACTCTTCTTCCTCCCCCTTTTCCTTCTCTTCTCTTTTCCTTCTTTTCTTGTTCTCGTTCTTGTTCTTCCCCGTCATTTCTGGTTTTTTTCCTTTTCCTCCTCTGCTACCGGCTTTTCCTCCAGCTCCTTCTCTTCCAACTCTTCCTCCTCCCCCTTTTCCTTCTCTTTTCCTTCTTTTCTTGTTCTCGTTCTTGTTCTTCCTAGTCATTCCAGTTTTTTCCTTATCTTTTCCTCGTTAGTTTTAAGTGGCCAACTCACGTCTTTTTCTTCAACTTTCACCTTTACCCTCTTTCTTCTTTCCCTTCTCCTTTTCCTCCCTTTTCTACCTCACTACCTTAGCCATTCCCTTTCCCTCTCCCTTTCCTTCTTCACCACCGACCTCTCCTTACCTTCTATCGCCTCCCCAACCTCCTCCCTTTCCTTTCACCCAATAATGTAGGAATAGTATATACATCGACTCCGCTAATTGGCGAGACAACGAACGGGCCTCAGAGTGGTTCGGACACTTGCTCCGGTAAACAAAGGTAACAAAAAGAGCGGCCGGATTAAACATGGCAGTCGTGATTTACACATCCGCCAATTATGAGCCACACACCGTTAGCGGCAGGCGAGGGGGAGGAGCCACGAGCCAGGACGAGCCACACGAGCCGCACATCAGCACCAGCACCTCGCCAAGAGCACCTGGTGTGTGCCTCTAATTAGCAGGTGTTGGTGGCCCGCGCCGATGGAGTTTAAAAATTTAGTTCGATGCTTTTGTTAATTGTCTTGGTGTGTTTTGTGTTTGGCGATAATAATGTGAGGGAATAATGCGTTGGTTAGTTTGCCTTTGTCTTGGAAGCAATGTAAGTATGATAAAGTGATGCTTGGCAATCTAGTTATAATGTTCTTTTTTTTAAACTGTTGTATTTCAAGACGTTAAAAAAATATAGCATAAAATAATGTTTTCCTGTTTTTTCTTACAGTAATAGATTAAAATTCAACGACATGAATCCACTTTTAAGTTTGATGCACTTGTAGACCAAACAAAAATAAAGATTTAATGTGTTTGCTTTCATAACATACATAAAAACAAGAGACGATGACCGGCTCTTTACGGCAGAGGCCGTTTAAGAGAGAGAAAAAAAAGAAATATATGTATATATATATATATATATATATATATATATATATATATATATATATATATATATATATATATATATATATATATATATATATATATATATATATATATATATATATATATATATATATATATATATATATATATATATATATATATATATATATATATATATATATATATATATATATATATATATATATATATATAGATATATATATATATATATATATATATATATATATAGATATATATATATATATATATATAGATACACATATATATACATACATATATATATATATATATATATATATATATCATAAAGCCCGTAACAAGCTGCTGCCAGGAGACAGGAGACCGAGAATTGATCGGCTTGGGTTAGAGAGAGCGTGTAAATTTGATAGTTTAGAATTAAGTGATAAGATTGACTATGTAGCGATAGCATGCTGCGGCAATCAAGTCCAAGTATATTTCCTTTTACAATGACTTTAATAATAAACCGGCAAAGGTAAGGTACTGGATTAAGGGGCATTATAATTCCAGTGCAGCGATAAGCAAGAAATACCAAAGATCGAGTGTGTTTGCTCTCACAATATCGTTACTACCAAGACGAGAAGGTTAATTAGGTATGTATATACTCTAGGTGACAGTATAATTTCAATGCAGGGATGCGCAGAGGAATACTACTAGAGATCAAGTATGTTTTCTCTCATAACATCCATACTATTACGAGAAGAAGGTTAGGTTTAAGGGACCATTTAAGCGGCAGGACACGACTCTTCGCTTTAGTTCACGCTCATAAAGAATCACGAGAAAGCCGAGAAGAGGAGAGGCGGTGATGAGCGAGGGGGAGGGGAGGGTTGGTGTTTATTCTCTCTCTCTCTCTCTCTCTCTCTCTCTCTCTCTCTCTCTCTCTCTCATTGGTGTATATTGTGAGATACAAGTATGGGATTAATGGCCTTCTTTTCACGAATTTACGAGAGAGAGAGAGAGAGAGAGAGAGAATGTGTATGTGTGTGTAAGTATGCGTGAAAAAGCGAGAAAGTGCACACACACACACACACACACACACACACACACACACACACACACAAGAAGTATTAAACACATCTCAAGTAGCAGAGAGGAAAAAAGAACAAAAACAAGAAGAACACGAACAAGAACGTTAACAGTAAGAACAAAAAAAAACAAGAACAAGAAAAAGAAAAAGAGGAGGAAGAACCAGTAGAAGAGGAAGAGGAAGAGGAGGAGGAGGAGGAAGAAGCTGCCAGCCATACAACTCCTTGAAACAGATAGCTGGCGCATTACCTTCGATGGTCTTGGGTTTCTAAAAGCTCTTAGAGGGCGGCCCCGATGTTGCCGCCGCCGTGGTCACTAACTTTCGGTAAGCTGGGGGTCAGGGCTTTTACTCTGCACGCCCGCCGGGGTAGGGAGAAGCAAGGGGGCGGGGGAAAGGGGTACAAGGCAGAGGGGGAGCAGGGGAGACCGGTGGGGAGGTGTACTGGGGAAAGGAGAGCAGGGAAGGTTAGGGGGCAGGGAAAGGGGTACAGGGGAGAGGGGAGAATGGGACGGGTGAGGGGAAGGGGTTGTAGGGGAGAGAGGAGCAAGAGAGGGCAGGGGTAAGGGGTACTTGGGAATGGGGAACAGGGGAACGGGGGGAAAGGGTACTAAGAAAGGGGAGCAGAGAAGGCCAAGGGGGAAGGGGTACAGGATGAGGGGAAAATGGAAGGTCGAGGGGAAGGGGAGCTAGAAGACTGGGGAGCTATAGAACAGGGAGTCGATGCGGGGAGGGACTAAAAGGGGGAGTCAAAGAGGGGAGGAAAAAGTGAGTATGCTGAGGAGTGGAAATAAGGGGATATAAAATGGTTTGAGGGGAGAAAAGGGAAAGGGATGCTAGAGAAGGGAGAGAGGGATACTAGAAAGCTATAGGTGGAAGGGGTGAGGGAAGCAAGGAGGCTGAGGGGAGATGAGAGAGGAAGGAGATGAGGTAAGATGCTGAAAGAGAGTAAGCGAACTAATGCTCAGAGGAGGGGGAGGCTGGGGAGATGGGGAGAGGAGAGGAAGAGTAGAGGGGAGAAGGACTATAGAAAGAGGGGAAGAGGAGGGCGGAAAGGGTTAAATGGGGAGAGAGGAGGCGAGCTAGAGAGAGAAGGATTACGGGTGAAAGCGAGAGAAGGAGGGGAGGAGGAAGGGAAGGGAAAGTGAGAAAGGAGAAGTGAGAGTGAGAGAGGAAAAGTGAGAGAGGGAGAGATTCAGAGGCAGCTGGGTGCTTTATCAGGACCGCGTGGCTGGTGCTTAGCTCGTGTTGCATGGTGGTCAGGCTATGGGGGTGGGAGGAGGGGGAGGGGGCTGGGGGGAGTGCTGTGTGTGATGTGGTTGAGCTGCGGTGAGGCTGGAAGGCGGTGCTGTTGGGTGTGGTTGTGTGAGGGTGGAGAGGGTGTGGCCGGGTCTAGTGATGGGGAAAGGTGTGATTGCATTGCTGTGTATGGGGGGATAGGTGTGGCTGTGAGATGTGTAGCGATGTGGCTGTGAGTGTGGTTTCGTGGGTGTGGCTCTGTGTTGGAAGAGGGTCTGTGTGATGTGTGGCTGTGTGGATGTGAGTGTGGCCTCGTGGGTGTGGCTGTGTGATAATGTGGCTGTATGAATGTGAGTGTGGCTTCGTAGGTGTGGCTTTGAGGGTGTGAGTTAGAATGTGGGTAAACTGAATGCTGTGGGACTGGATGGATGTGGTCACTGCGATCGGCCACCCCCCTCCTCCCTCCCTCGACAGACACACCCTAACTCCCCCCCCCCCCCACACACACACACACACACCCTAACTCCCACACACACAGAAAAAGGAAAGTGCGCACAGAGAAAAAGAATAACGTTAGTCCCAAGTTACCCTCAAATTCACGGACGGAACGAAAATGATCTAAACGGCTTCCCTCTGTTCCCCACGAATATCTAAACGAATTTACATACGGCAATAAACGTAAAAGAACTCCCTGGAAAAAAAGTTGAAAAAAAGAGACTAAAGAACCATTTTATAATAACGAGGAGAGGGCAGGAGGGGCGGAGATAATGCATTATTCACCGCCAACCAGCATGCAGGCAGACGGGGGAAAAGAACTAGGATAAAATATAAAAAAAGGAGGAAACATAGGATTGTCCAACAATTTTCCAGTGCCCGAACATGCCTACATGGCAAAGAATTGAATTGTATTTTAGATCACATCAGAACGTAAAGAGAGAAGCTGGGAGGGAGCGGGGAGCGGATCAGTCTAGGCGAAGTATACACACACACACACACACACACACATACACACACACACACACACACACACACACACACACACAACACAGCACTCCACATCACACCACACCACACACATGCATACACACACGCACAACTTCAACCCTGCAGCCACCACCACCATCACCACCACCACCTCCATCACCACCACCACCACCACGAGCAGCAGGGCAAGAAATACCAGCAGCAGGAACAACAGATACAACATGCAACAACAAAGATATCTCAACCAACTGTAACAACGCGAGCAACTATAACTTCAGATACAACAGAGGTAACAAAAAAAAAAAAAAGACTGGCAAAACCTACAACAATCACAGCAACAGAAACAGAGAAAACAACAACTATGATATATGCAACAACAACAACAACAGCAACAACGATACAAGCAGTGGTAGGTAGCTTCAAAAAACACAAGAACAACAACAGCAACGCCAACAGAAAACAACAACAGCGCCAGGAACAGAACCATCAGCGCAGCGAGAACATCGAGGCGGCAAGAACAGGAGCCAAAACAGCAAGAACTAAAACAAGAACAACAACAAACTCAGTAACAAAAGTAACAGCAACAGGAACAGCCTTACAGCACAACGAACTCTAACCTCACCGCCGCACCCAACACATAAGAGTAGGGGGGGAGTGGAGTCAGGGAGGGAAAGGACTTGAAAATATACTCTTGAAACCCATTTTGCTAGGGCGCTGCGTGGACAGGAGAGCCTATCGTGCTGTGTTGCTGTCTGAAGGGGTCAAGGAAGCCATTCATTAAGGAGACGCAGCAGAAGGGAGCTCGTGTTAATTATTTTCCCTCACACACAAACACATACACACACACACACACACACACACGCCCACACCCTCACTCATAAACATCCTGTGCACATATTCGCTGCCTCACATCTTTCTCCTCCTCTTCCTCCTTCTCTCCATCCCTTTTCTCTCTTTAAGATCTTCCTCTCTCTCTTCTTCAGTTTCCTCTTACTCCTCCTCTTGGTCTCAGTTCTTCATTTCAGCTCTTTCTCTTTCATCTTTTCTCATCTCTCTCATCATTTTCACTCTTGTTCCTCTCCTCCTCTTTCCCTCTCCATTCCTTTCCTTTCCTCTCTCCTATTTCCTCGTCCTCTTTCTCTCCTCCTCCATCCCACTTCTTTAATCCATTCCCTTGCTCCTTCTCGCTGCTTTTCTTCCTCTCCTCTCTCCTATTTCCTCCATTGCTTTCTCCTCGGTGCTTTCTCTCCTTTCCTCTCCTCTCTCTTTCTGTTCCCTCTCTCGCCTCCCACTCCTGGCTGCTCTCTCTCTCTCTCTCTCTCCCTTTCCCTCCCTGTCCCTCCCCCCCTAGACAGACCCTCGCCTCCCTGTTAGGTTGCTGAGTCGTCCGTTTTCCTATCCTCGTGGGCTTAACAAGGCAGGATGCAAATTAGGCTAATCTTCTTGAACGACGAGTGAAGGTGGAGACAGTCACTCCGTCAATGCTCCCTTTCTGCTTGTCTTTTAGTCTGTATCACGCCCTCTCGCGGTGCTTACTGGAGGCTGCGGGGCTGGAACAGAGGTCTTCATCACGGGGGGTTCCTCTGTGGACGCTGATGCTCCCTCGCCTCTCCCTTTCTCTCCCTTTATCTGGCTCTCCCTTCCTCCGCCTCCCTTAGCGCTGCCTCATGTGGTGTTAAGGAGAGGCGCTTTGGTGTCGCTCCTCCTCGTTATTTTCTTCGTGTTTCAAGCTCGTTTAAGGCATTGTTAGGACTGAGGTTTCTAGGTATACTCTTTCCATATTCTACGTAGCGATTGAATATGCTGGAGAGAAAGGTCATGGGGTCCTTTATGAATACATCTGCAAATCGTTGTTGTAGTATCTAACGACTTAAAAGGACCTGAGTTTCATTCGTTGGCATGTGAATATCTAGTAATTTTTTCCATCCTTCACTTCAGTCCTTAGAAAAATAAATGTCTTCGGGTACTCTTTGAATTAATTATTATGTCATCCAATAGACGGTTGTATAATTAAGTGCTGAATAATTTGCGTTTCAATAGTTTATAATTATTTTACGCCTTAATCCTTCATATTATTCACAGGAGTACATCGAAAGTATAGTTTGGCTTTGCGTATTTATTAGATGCATCGGTGTACTGTCTGGAAAAAGGTTGTAGTTTTTTTTTTTTTTTTTTTTACAGCAAAGGAGACAGCTCAAGGGCACAATAAAGTAAACATTAATAAAAAAAAGCCCGCTACTTGCTGCTCCTAAAAAGATTCCAAAGAGGTGGCCGAAAGATAGGTCAGTTTCGGGAGGAGAGGTGTCCTGATAAGCAACACTCAATCGTTTATGGGTAATCTTGACGTTCTTTTGTTTTGCCTTCGTTTGCATTTCCTCCTGCCTAAGACTTGACCTCTTTCAAGAAGTGTGTATCAAGACCCGAAATTGACCTCTCATTTGGCCACTCTTTTCTTTTGTCTGTTGTGGGAACGGTGAGCAGCGGGCTTTTTTTTTTTTTTACACTTTTTGTTGCCCTTGAGCTGTCTCCTTTGCTGAAAAAAAATATCTTCTGCGTCCGAGTGTCTCTTCTCCAGGCGGCGTCCATTACTTACTTCCACTCCATAACAATTCAGTACATCCACTTCAAAGCCTGACCATCCACTTCACATCCATGATCCTCACTCAACACTCCTTCCACCTCTTTTACCCCTTCCGCTGAGCTCTTTTCTGCGTCTCCATTCTTCACACTCCACGCCGCACCATCACTCCACAACCCTCTCATAACCCTGGCGCTACTCCACACACAGAACCCACACTCCACACTCCCTCCACCTGAGTACTTCCATCCACTCCACACCCACACTCAACATCCACTTCATACCCCGGCCCTCCCTTCCACACACACACACACACAGCCCACACTCCACACTCCCTCCACCTCACTTCTCCTCTGGTCTCTTCTTTGCACATCGAGAGCCGTCCTGAAGCCCCTCGCGCCTGTCACCGCTATCCGCCTCCCTTCTTTCCTTTAGGACTTTATCAACAGAACGCTGCAGGAGGCGAGGCCGGAGCGAGCACAAGACAAAGACACTTAAGAGCGCCACTTGCGGACTGCGACCTCGTAAAAAAGGGAAGCTCAGGAGGGTGCCCGCTACCTCCCCGCTAACCTACCACCCCTCCTCCTCTCCTTCCCCTTCCCTCCCTCGCTCTCCTGTTCATCCCAGACTCCTGAGTAGGTAAAGAGCGGGACTTTCTCACTCATTAAAAGATCCTGTTCTTTTCTCCTCTTTATTAAGGTCTTCCCGGGCCCGTAGACGTGAGTGGACTGCCTTGTTTTGTTAAGAATTGGACCCGGAGAGGGTTTCTGGTTCTCAAAATTGAATTGATATGGGTTTAAGTAGCATGGTTGTGGGTGAAAGGACGGGAGAGTGGAGTTAGGTGTTGTGTGGTGAATGTGTGTGTGTGTGTGTGTGTGTGTGTGTGTGTTTATCTGTCTGTTTGGTTTTCTGTCTTTCTATCAGTCTGTTCATCTGTCTGTCTGTTTGCCCATCCGTGTGCCCGTGTGTTCATGTGTCCGTTCGGCAGTCTCATTCTATCTATTACGTTGTGTGTCTCTCCGCCCGTGCGTATAACAATCTCGATATTTATGCTTTTATCATCTGCCGGCATTTTTCTCAATTTACAAATGGTTCAACGTCGTTTCCTGTTTACTTTTCTCTCGCTCTATTTTTTTATTTTATTTTTTTATTTTTAAGCAAGCGCCGGAGAGTTTAAATACAACCCTCGCGCATAACTTACATTGCGACCCCGTGGACACAGCACTATTTTGCCCCAACGCACACACGCACAAGCACACACACACACACACACACACACACACACACACACACACATACCTCTTACAATCCTAAACACTCAGGGACAACAAGACACACACACACACACACACACACACACACACACACACACACACACACACACACACACACACACACACAAACAAAGCAATACCGTAATGGTGAGCTGCTGGAGGGGCGCAACACACTAGAGGAAAGGGAGGGAGAGAGGGAGGGAGGGAGAGACAAGGGAAGGGATGGAGAGGAGTAAGCAGGGGGGGGGGGGAGGGGAGGAAGGGTAAGGGAGGCGGACGCGGAGCAGCTTTTTAGTGGATTGGCTGGGTGATAGAGGGGGACGGGGGCCAGGGGGGGGGCAGGGGGGAGGAGGGGAGGGGGGCAGGTGCGTCGTGGAGTGCCGGGGTAAGGTAGATAGGTCACCTGGAAGTATATATGTAGATGTGCTCACCTAGATTACTACCACTGGGCTTCTTACTGCTGCTACTACCACCACTACCACCACCACCACTACTACTACTACTACCATTACTACTACCACTACTGTTTCTGGTGGTAGGGATAGTGGTGCTGTGTTGATGATGTGGAAGAGACTGGCTTCTTTTTTATCTCTTTCTCTTCATCTATTTTACTCTACAAAACAAATATCGAGGAATTATCGTTCGGCATATATTTAATCATATTCACGTGTGCCTTCGTTAAAAAAACAAAAACAAAAACGAACCTCCTGAACAGACCCTCACACGTATCTTTTCCTAAACCGCAGAATCACCAATATAAAGATAAACAGAACAGCTTTAATCTTACTATTTCAGGCCACAGTACAACAACACTTCGTCAGGTCTTCATGTTTTAGGATAAGATGAGATAGTCGCGTTACACCAGAAGATGCTGACTTGCTCTCCGGTGATAAGAGGACACGAGAGGGCGGAGGGGGGGGGAGAAAAAGAGGGGGAGGGAGGGAGAGGGAGGATGATGGAGAGAGGAAGAGAAGTGTTTACTTACCTCACGCCCCGGACCCTTATCGCCCCACCTGCTGTCTCCCTCGACCTACGCGCGATAAGGTGACACGATTACCTGGTAACTAATCAAGAGTCTACCTGTCAGAACACACCTCGCCAGTACAGGTATTTTTTTCTGCACAGTACTTACGAATCCCTTAAAAGACATCACGGTATTTGAGATGCTAGAAATTCCTTAAACAAAAAAGAACATTAGCTGAGTTTAACGTCTAGAGTTAATAAAAGTGCAGCGATTTTGTGGTTATTTTTTATATGATACGTGGCTGGTAAGTTGATTTTAGGTATGATATGTGAAGATCCTTATCTGTAAACCAATAGAATAACTCAACAATAAGGAAAGTTTAGTATGCTTTGTATGTATTCTTTTGTATTTCTTATAGGATGCGCTACTAAGTCAATTATAGATATGGAATGTGAGGGATCATATCTGTAAATCCTTAGAATAACTTAACAATAGGGAACGTTCACTATATTAAGCAAGGATTTATTTGTATGTATGTATTTTTTATTTTTTTTTATTTCTTATAGGATGCGTAACTACTAAGTCGATTTTATATATGGCATGTGATATGAGGGCTCATATCTGTAAATCCTTAGAATAACTTAACAATAGGGAACGTTCACTATATTAAGCAAGGATTTATTTGTATGTATGTATTTTTAATTTTTTTTTATTTCTTATAGGATGCGTAACTACTAAGTCGATTTTATATATGGCATGTGAGGGCTCATATCTGTAAATCCTTAGAATAACTTAACAATAGGGGACGTTTAGTAGGTTAAGCATGGATTTATTTGTATTTATTATTGGATGTGTGGATAATAAGTCGACTTTAGGTATGGTATGTGAAGGTTCGTGTCTGTAAGTCTCTAACATAACTTAAACATAGGGACGGTTAAGTATGTTTTGACTCCGACGGGACAGAGACTCATAAGTACCGGTTGAGTTGAGGGATAAAAAATAAGCACTTCAACCACGTATCATCAGGAGAGATAACGCGGCGGGCATCTTAAGTAAAGAGAAACATGATAACGGAATACCAGTTCATACCTGTTAACGGGAGCAGGTGCAGCGGAAAGGGAGAGGAAACAAGACCTACAACAGGAAGGAGGTAAGAGGAAATAAGATATACAACAAGGCCTAAGGAGCTGTTATATCGTACTTTAAAAGGCCAGAAACTCCAGAGGTAATGCGCATCTGGAAGCTATTTAAAACTTTAATTCATCTAGCACGTGGATTGTTCGACTTG
Source organism: Eriocheir sinensis (assembly GCF_024679095.1). Classification (NCBI taxonomy): domain Eukaryota; kingdom Metazoa; phylum Arthropoda; class Malacostraca; order Decapoda; family Varunidae; genus Eriocheir; species Eriocheir sinensis. Next base: position 16,627,748 of record NC_066526.1, on the reverse strand, counting down.
AAGGGCGGCGGCAAAGAGGAGGTCTTCGCGGTGTTCAGATATACCGACACTTCCTTACAACCCCCTCCTTGCCTTGCCTTATCTTACTTACTACATTAATCTGCCTCACCTATTATACACTGCTTCATCTACCCTACCCTACCGTCCCTCTCCTCCATGCCCATCCCCTCCACTGCCCTGCCTTGGCATGTCTTACCCTAGCTGCCTCATCCACCTTACCCTACCGTTCGGCTTCTCAGCGCCCCTACCATCCCCTGCCCTGCCTAGCCCTGCCACACCCCGCCCCTGCCTCCAGCTTGACCTCCTGGGCCCAGCATTAGGGTAGAAGGTGGAAGGTGGCGGAAGAGAGTCTCTGGGAGGGGAGGCACCGAAGGCCGCCACTCCTGCCCGTGTGGACCAACTTAATTACTGGTTATTCAGGGTCGTTCCTCCTGAATGGAGTTCATCAAGTTCCTTTTAGGGTAAAAGCCGGTAATCACTGTGACTTTTGCCTTCATCAATTTTTAGACAACTTTATCTACCTCCTGCACGCCCCGCCGCCACGCCGCCCCTGCTCCTCGGGGCGGCGTGATTTACCTGAACGTTCCCGACAGGTGATACTTAAATTAATCAACATACAATCAGGCTCCGTGGCGGCGCGGCGCGCGTAAGCCTTGGGCATGTGCTGCCGCGGCCCGACTCCATCACTCGCCATTGACAACACTTAAAAAAGAAAGGTTAATTAACTTCTTGGAGGCATTTCTTTGGCCGTTGTTGTCCGTGAACAAGAACACACCGCCCGGCCGTGGAGATTAAAAACGTGAATTATGTATATGCCACTCCGCGCTACCTGTGCGTTCCCAGCGCCTCCAATCACCCGTAGCGCGCCCCCTCACGCCCCTAACGCCCCTCACGCCCCTCATGACCCTCGCGCCCCTTCGTCCGCGCCTCCCGCCCCGGCAGCACGGACTCAACGCCTAGCCCACGTCCCGAGGCGCCTCCCACTAGTTCTTAATGACTCTTAGACGCTCTTGCCACTTACTGAAATCCCGGTGAATTTAAGATTACTTGTGACGACTTAGGCGGCGGCGCGGCGCAGGTGACGCTTGGCCGTCACCGCGGGGCCGCGCCACTCCGTCGCCGCCGCCGCCGCCTCTCAGCTGTCAGGGATCAATTATGGCCGAGGCCGGGATCAAGGAAGTTCTGGTGACGTCATAACTTAATCTGTGGCTCAGGACTGATGAATAATCAATACACACGCGTCGAACTCCGTGCTGGACGCGGGGGCGGCGGGCGGGGCGTGGGCGTGTGTGCCTCCGTCAGGAAGGCGGGGCCCGGGGCACGCACGGGCAGGTGGCTGGACACACAGACCAACGGACAGACGGACGGATGGACGGACAAACGGATGGATAGATGGATAGACAGACAGACCGACGGACGGACAGAAAGATGGACGGACAGATGGACAAATAAACTAAAGGAGAGGCGGAGGGCGGAAGGGCACACGTGGGTGCCCTGGATGGTCCGCCGCCGCCGCTGCCAACCAAAATACACCGGCGGGGACGCGGAGGACGAGCGGCGGGGGGCGGCGCAGCGGCGGCAAAATAAGCAGGGCTGCTCGGCCGGCTAGCGTGAGGGTCGCTATTTAATTAAAGATCACGGAAATTTACAAGGTTCTCTAAAGGGAAAATTTAGTAAAGAAAATAATCCGGGCCCGGCGCCGCCTAGCTCGCCTCGGCCACACCTGCGGACGCTACCCTCGTCAGCAGTTTAATAAAGCACGTAAAAAGGAATTAATTAAAAACCTATAATTACATTCTTTATTACGCTTCTCTCTCTCTCTCTCTCTCTCTCTCTCTCTCTCTCTCTCTCTCTCTCTCTCTCGTTCCCATTCAAGGTACGCTTAAATTAATCAAATAATTACTGCGGAGGAAAATTAAGATGGAATGATCTCATTACGTCCATTATGACCCTCCCGAAGCATTCTTTTGTGAGCGGAATGTGAGTGTGTGTGTCTGTCTGTCTGTCATTCGCTCACCCCCGCACACTATTCCTCACCCTGACACTATAATAGACACTTACCTCTCCTTCCCTTTAATTTAAGTGTGTCTTGGCCATTCCCTCATCCCCTCACTCACCCTCACACTCTCCTCTCTCCCCTTCTCTCTCACTCTTCTCACCCCACACTCGTCACCTCCTGTCACCCTCACACTACAAGCTGTCACGCCCCTCTTACTCTCATATCACACTCCATCCTCACCTCATCCTTCACACTTCTCACCACCCCTCGCACATCCTCAACCCTTCAATATACATCCCTTGCATTCTCCATTCTTTCCCCTCACTTAAAACATCCTTCATATACTCATCCCAGCATCATCCTTCCAATATTCCCCTCACACTTCCTCATCCCCACAATATACCATCCCTTTATTCTCCTTTCATTCCCCTCACTCAACCATCCCTCATAACCATCCATTCATCACCCTTCCAATATTCCCCTCAAACATCCTCAATCCTAGAGTATTTATCCCTTTCATTCTACATTCACTCCCCTCGCTCAAAACATCACTCATTCTCATCCCTCCCTCACCCTCCTAATATTTCCCTCACATATCCTTAGCAATACAAGATTCATTCCCTTCACTCTTCATTCGTTCCCCTCACTCAAAACATCATTCATTCTCCTCCCTTCCTCAGAGTACCCACCAAGCTCACATCACTCATCACTCATTCTCATCCCTTCCTCACTCTTCTAATATTTCCCTCACATATCCTTAGCAATACAAGATTCACGCCATTCTTCATTCGTTCCCCTCACTCAAAAGACATCATTCATTCTCCTCCCTTCCTCAGAGTAACCACCAAACTCACATCAACACATCACCAGGAAGCTAAAACATGGCAGAAGGAATATAAAGAAGACCAGCGTTTTATCGACACGAAGACTTGAAAGCACTCGGTAACATGACGGATTCTTGCGACCTCCTTGAATCCGGACGGACCAAAACGCGAGTCGGTAGTCAGGCAAGATCATAGAAGGGTCTTTTAGTGTGGCTTTTTTTACGTGCTTTTTTTTAGGGTTTCTCTCGGACGGACGCGGCTGTCAGGGAGAAAGATGAAAGAGCTCGGCCACAAAGACTCCGGCGCTGCGATATTTGTTGATTCTGCCTCCAGCTAAAGTACATCAGGTCATTAAATGTGAAAAGAAGGCACTCTACAGTCTCTCTCTCTCTCTCTCTCTCTCTCTCTCTCTCTCTCTCTCTCTCTCTCTCTCTCTCTCACACACGCACACACACACACACACTGTCTGTTACCTTTCGAGTGTGTCTTCGTCTTTTTTAGTGACGAGTTTGCCGAAGAAAAATAAACAAACATTAACAAACACAATAGAAAAAAAAAAAACACGATACACCATTTTGCTGTTTGTTATTAGTCTACGTATTATGATTATCGATTGGTTGCTAATAAACGGTGTGTGTGTGTGTGTGTGTGTGTGTGTGTGTGTGTGTGTGTGTGTTTGCCTGGCTCTATAAACTGGCAAACAAGACTAGCACACACACACACACACACACACTCACACACACACACACACACACACACACACACACACACAACAAAACACACCGCAGCACTTTGTAAATATGACGCTAAAGATATTCTGCCGACCCCTCTAGCAGCCTTTTACAGCACAGCCCTACGACACCCCCTACGCCCTGCCGACCTCCCTCTCACCCTCACTCCCGACCGGCTCCTCCGCCCCCTCTGTGGCTCCCCGCCCCCTCGCCTCCTCCCCGCCCGTGTTAAGCTTTTAGCGAGGGACAAACAGGCCGGCCCCCAACCATAACTCGGGATTATGTATTACCGTGTCTTCTCCTCCGTTGCTGCATTTGTGGCTCCAACAGAAAAGCAGAGATGGGCAAAAATACACGTTCTCCTAATACCATAATGTAATATTTAAGGTATTATGCACCAGGGGGAGAGAGAAAGGGAGCGACGGAGGAAGTAAGAAAGAAAGCAAGGAAGATGGGAAACGGGGAGGGGAAGGAAGGAAGGAAGGGAAGAAAGTCAAGGAAGGGATATAAAAAAAAAGGTAGCAATGAAGAAAAAAAGAGATGTGAGGGAAATGAGAAAGGGTAAAATCTGAAGGGAATTAAGAAGCAGAGCGAAGACTAGGTGAGGGGAAAAAATAAGAAGGTGGAGTCTAATAAAGGAAGGGAGAAGAGAAATTTAAAAGGGTCGCGGTTTGGTGCAGTTCTCCCTTAAAAGTGCGGGAATATAAAAGAATGAGGGAAAGAAAAATGAGATAAAGATAAAGAGATGGAGGAAGAAAGGCGCATATAGACGGAAGGGGGGTAGGGGGAGAGAGAGAGAGAGAGAGAGAGAGAGAGAGAGAGAGAGAGAGAGAGAGAGAGAGAGAGAGAGAGAGAGAGAGAGAGAGAGAGAGAGAGAGAGAGAGAGAGAGAGAGAGAGAGAGAATGATCATAATAAAATGTTTTGAACTCTTATTTAATGCTTTTTTAATGTAGGATTATACTAAGAAGGAAAGGAGAAGAAGGAAGAAAAGGAGGAGGAGGAGGAAGAGGAGGAGGAGTAGGAAATAGAATGAGTAAAAGTGAAAATAAACTAAAAAGAAAGTGGAGTATTGTGAAGCTGAAAACGAAACAGCGAACAAAAGATATAAAGAGAAACTAAAAACAGAGAGGAAAATAGAAAACACAGACGAAAAAAATGATGAATAATACCGAAAATAATAGTGAAAAATAACGAACGAGAAAGTGGAGCTAGTGAAGGTGAAAATGACGAAACAAACAAGGAAATGAACTAGAGGGAGGTGAACCAAACAAAAAGGAGAGAAAACAGAAAACGCGAACGAAAAAATATGAGTAATACGAAAATAATAGTAGGAAAGTGAAATAACGAACGAGAAAGTGGAGCTAGTGAAGGTGAAAGTGACGAAACAAACAAGAAAATGAACTAGAGGGAAGTGAACCCCCCAAAAAGGAGAAAATAGAAAACGCAAACGAAAAAGATACGATTAATACGAAACTAATAGTAGGAAAGTTAAATAACGAACGAGAAAGTGGAGCTAGTGAAGGTAGAAATGAAATAACAAGGAAGAAACTAGAATTGAGGATAGATAGATAAAAAGATAAAAGGAAAGAGAGATGATGGGGGGGGGGATAAGGAGTAGAATATATATGAGACCAAAAGAGATAGGAATTAGAGGGAAAAAAATGGAAAAAAATGGTGTTGTTACGAAAATATATATGGGACTAAAAAGGACGGAAATTAGAGAAGAAAAATTGGGAAAATGTTGTTGAGAGGGAAACAGCGGACGTAATAAGGAGAATCAACGGCGGCAGGCCTACTAAACTCTTATGCTTGTTCTTAGAAACTCATCCCCATAGGCCTAACCAGCCAGCCTAGGCCTCCCAACTTCCTCTCTTGGTAATGTTTCTCTCTCTCTCTCTCTCTCTCTCTCTCTCTCTCACATTCAATCAGGTTTTAATCTCTCGGCACAAAGGTAAGGGCAGGTAAAGAAAGGTAGGGGAAGGTTAATTAGCAATACCTGTCTTGTGATCTCAAAGAACAGGCGTAAGGGGATGATTACCTTTCTTGGGGTTGTTTTCCGCACAGAGACGACGATAAGAGTAACGAGTGACACGAGGGAGGTTAAAGAATGGGTGATAGGTAATAATGGCGTCACTTATTAGGAGTTCTGTTTCTGGACTGACTTGCGTTTGGCTATGTTAGGGTGTAGGTAGTAAGGTTAATGTTAGGTTAGGTTAAGTGAGGTTTGGTTATATTTAAGGTTACATAATCAAGTTAGGTTAGATTAGGTGTTATGTACTGTGGTTATTTATTAAGTTAAGCTAGGTTATGTGTTATTTGTTTGTTATTTTATCCGGTTAGGTAGAGTTAAGTGAGGTTTGGTTTTAAGGTTACATAATCAAGTTAGGTTAGATTAGGTGTTATGTACTGTGGTTATTTATTTGGTTAAGCTAGGTTATGTGTTATTTGTTTGTTATTTTATCCGGTTAGGTAGAGTTAAGTGAGGTTTGGTTATAATAAAGGTTACATAATCAAGTTAGGTTAGATTAGGTGTAATGTACTGTGGTTATTTATTAAGTTAAGCTTGGTTATGTGTTATTTATTTGTTATATTATCCGGTTAGGTTAAGTTAAGTGAGGTCTGGTTATAATAAAGGTTACATAATCAAGTTGGGTTAGATTAGGTGTTATGTAATATGGTGTTTTATTAGGTTAAGCTTGGTTATGTGTTATTTATGTTATATTACCCGGTTAGGTAGAGTTAGGTTTTAGTACCATGGTAATATTATCAAGTTAGGTTAGGTTTTACTACTACGGTTATATTTTCTGGTCAGGTTTGGTTAGTTTCACATCTATTTCCTGAGGTTTTAAAATTAGAGAGATTAGGTTAGGCATTATTTACTAAGGTTATATATATTATGATGTTAACTTAGGTTTGTATAGAGTTAGTCATGGTCAGCTTCTACTAATTAAGGTTATAAGGTTAGACAGGATAGGTTAGGTTATATTACTATGGTTCATTAGGTTGGACAGGATAGGTTAGGTTATATTACTGGTTCATTAGGTTGGACAGGATAGGTTAGATTATATTACTGGTTCATTAGGTTGGACAGGATAGGTTAGGTTATATTACTGGTTTATTAGGTTAGACAGGATAGGTTATGTTATATTACTATGGTTTATTATTAGGTTAGGTTAGGTTTGTTGTTGGTTATAATGGTCAGGCTCCACTTATCAAGGCTATAAGGCTCGGCAGGTTAGGTTAAGTTTTGCGCATGAAGGCAATTAGGCGATCTTCGTATGTACGCGGATCTGGTATCAGTGGCGGCGGTTTTTAGTACAAGACCTCATTTTCTCTCTACAGGTAACAGACACCTGCCGAGAACAGGTAAGAGCGCACACACACACACACACACACACACACACACACACACACACACACACACACACACACACACCTGCCTTCTAACTAACGGCTTGTATTTGGCTCTCTCGTTCTTTTTCCCCTCGTGAAATGGCGCCGGTGGGGAGGTGGATGATTTTTCGCCTCGTATTTATTCCCTCCTCTTATTTATTGCTCCGCGGAAGAGTAAAAGAAACACAGACAATCAGACGCACGCACAAAAAACCTCATTTCCATCTTACTCCCACGATCCCCACCAGGGCGCGCAATACAACGAGCCACATCTTATTTACAGTGTCCCTCATCACTGCCTACTCGAGCAAGTCCATTTATCTTAGCTTTTTTTACCGTTACCTTATCAACATCGATTCTCCGCTGGTCTTTACATGCACTAAGAAGCTACGTGGACGAACCAACAGACAGGCAAAGAATGGTCGTGGAAAATAAATGGCTGGGATGGGAAGGAAGAGCGAGGGAGGGCTTTGGTAGGGTTAGGGAAGGAGAGGTCTGGGAAAGGTCGGGATGGGTCTCTCAGTCTCTCTCTCTCTCTCTTTCTCCCGCTCACTTGAGGTAAAAAGGTTTATTATGCATGAGACAAATGCAGCGGATACACACACACACACACACACACACACACACACACACACACACACACACACACAATGGAAAAACACACCCATTCACTCCACACACACACTTACATACACACGCTCAGCTTTCTTATTCAAACAGATGCACTCAAGACGCGCACACACACGCACGCACACACGCACCTCAGAGTCGTCGCGGCACACAAGGCTCTCCAGCGGCCTCGGGCAACACACGCACGCACGCAACACACGCGAAACAACACTTCATGCACTTTTCAACAAAGGGGAATGAAAAATACTTACCCCCATCTCGCTGATTCCCTAAAAGCTTAAATTCTTTATGGCAGTGCTCTTTCTCCTTCCTCCCTCCACCCCTCCTCCCTTCCCTCCCTCCCTGCCCGCTTCTCTTCTCCCTCCCTTCCTCCCTCCCTAAACCCCCTCCTGCTCACGTCTCTCCCTTTCTCCCTCCCTCCCTAAACTCCCTCCTGCCCTCTTCTCTCTCTCCCCCGTCTTTCCCTTTCTTCCTCCCTACCTCCCTTATTCCCTCTCCTCACGTCATTTCTTCTCTCCCCTTTCTCCTTCCTCCCTCCATCCCTTCTCCCTTCCCTCCCTCCCTGCCCGCTTCTCTTCTCCCTTCCTCCCTCCCTAAACCCCCTCCTGCTCACGTCTCTCCCTTTCTCCCTCCCTCCCTAAACTCCCTCCTGCCCTCTTCTCTCTCCCCCGTCTTTCCCTTTCTCCCTCCCTGCCTCCCTTATTTCCTCTCCTCACGTCATCTCTTCTCTCCCCTTTCTTTCTCCTTCCTCCAAATATCCCCTTTCCTAAGCTCCTTTTCTCTCTTCTTCCATCCCTTCCTCTCTTCCTCTATTCCCCCTTCTTATTTTCTCTTATTTTCTCCTCCTTCCCTCCCTACCAATTCCTCATTCATGCCTTCATCACTCATCTTCATCACTGACTCTTCTCTTTTCTTCCTCTTCCTTCCCTCCCTCATTCCTCTTCCTCATGCTTTCTTCTCTTCCCTTTCTTATCGTATCGCATTTTCCTTCCACCCCATTCTTTTTCTCCACCTCTTTCCCTCCTCTCCTCCTATTCGCAGGCTGCCCTTCGTTTCGTGTTCTCCCCCTTCACTCTCGTCCTTTCCTTCCCTCTCTTCTCTTCTCCCATCTCTGTCTCCTTTCTTTTTCTCGCCTATTCTCTTACTTCTTTCCTCCTATCTATCCTTTCCATTTCTCTCTTATTTCACTCCTATTGTCTTCCTTCTCCTCCCTCTTATATCTTTCATTCTCTTTATCCATTTCTCTTCTCTTGTTTTCTCTCCCATCATATTTCTTCTTTTCTTCCCTCTCTTTACCCCTTTCCTTTCCTTTATCCCTTCCCCTTCTCTCTTTTCTCTTTCCAATTACCTCTCTTCTTCTCTTACCTCTCCTCTTTCCCCTTTCCATCTCTCTGCTCCTTCCTCTTCTCTCTTATCTTACTCTTACCGCGTTTCTTCTCGTCTCTCTCCTCACACCCCTTTCCTTCCCTTTACCCTTTATCCCTTCCTCTTCTTCTCTTTTTTCTCTCTAATTACCTCTCTTCTTCTCTTACCTCTCCTCTTTCCCCTTTCCATCTCTCTGCTCCTTCCCCTTCTCTCTCTCCTACCGCATTTCTTCTCGTCTCTCCCCTCACACCCCTTTCCTCCCCTCTATCCCTCTCTCCAACCACCACCTCCCCTCCCTCACCACCACCACCAACCCCTTCCCCGCCCCTCCCCTTCCCGTTTCCCATTTGTTGCTCCGTTAAAAGTTGGACACTTAAGATGCAATCCCTAAATGGTGGCATTAGTTCTTTATGATGCGTACAGTCAAATGTCCATTACATATTCAGGCCGCTTACACGTCCATTTGAGACTTGTGCATCATGCAAGGCCTCATGAGCAGGGAGGGAGAGAGGCTAAATGGTGGGGAGAGCGGCGCAGACGGTGGAAGGGGCGAGAAGGGGCGGAGAAGGCAGGCAAGGGAGGGAGGAAATGGAAGCAGCACAAAGGGGATGATGGGGAGAAGAAAGGGCGAGGGAGGGAAAGGGATGGGACGAGGTAATGGTGGAATGGAAGGGGAAAAGAAAAGAGAAACTGGAAAAGAAGGGAAAGGCGTGGTATGAGGAGGAAAAGATAAGTACAGAAAGGAAAAACTGGGGAAAGAGAATCAAATAAGAAAGAGGAAAAGAAGAAAAAGGGAAAGGAGAAAATTCGGAAAGGAAGAGAACGGAATACAAGGCAGAAAGAAAACCAAAAAAAGGAGAGGGGTGTAAGATGGAGACGAAGGACAGCGAAAAGAAAGCATAATGGGAAATAAATAAGGAAAATAACTGGAACATAAATAAATAGACAAGTGGGCAGAGGATGGAGGACAAGACACCAAAGAAAGAGGAAAAGGAAAACATGGATGATGGAAGAGATCAAATAAAGGGAATGAAAAATAAATGATAAAAAAGAGGGAGAGGAGGAGGAAGAAGAATGGATAAAATGGCAAAATGAACAACGAAAAGAAGTAAAAGAAATAGAAAGATGTATTACAAGAAAAAGAAACTGGACTATAGAAAGCTAAAGATATTAAGAAATGGAGACAGGCAACGCGTCCAGGAAAGGAAGGAACAGAAATAAGGAAAAGGAAGAAGAAATGAAAGTAAAGGAAGATGAAAGGAAAGGATGGTAGCTGGGAGGGAGGAGATAAGGGAGATTGGAAGAAGAGAAGAGTAAGGGAGGAGGAGAGGAGAGGAGGAGGAGGAGTAAGAGAAATACAAGGAAGGTGGTGGTGGTGGTGGTGGTGGTGGAGGAGAAAGTGCAACAGAGAAAAATGTAACAAGGAAAGGAGACAGAGACAGGGAGGAGCAGAGGGGGATGAAGAAAGGGATAGGAGCACCACAGTAGATTGGTTTCAACGCCAAAAGGAAAAAAAAAAAAGCTCGCAACAACAACAACAAAATGAAAAACAGCGGCCATGTGAGGTAGGGAACAAGGCCCAGGCGGTGTTAGGCGAGAGAAGAAAAAAAGCTGACAGGAAAAAAAGGTGACACCCTAAAAACCTACAGGTGTGACCGGCGACA
>NC_066526.1:16594641-16612141 GCF_024679095.1 Eriocheir sinensis | reverse complement strand
AGAGAGAGAGAGAGAGAGAGAGAGAGAGAGAGAGAGAGAGAGAGAGAGAGAGAGAGAGAGAGAGAGAGAGAGAGAGAGAGAGAGAGAGAGAGAGAGAGAGAGAGAGAGAGAGAGAGAGAGAGAGAGAGAGAGAGAGAGAGAGAGAGAGAGAGAGAGAGAGAGAGAGAGAGAGAGAGAGAGAGAGAGAGAGAGAGAGAGAGAGAGAGAGAGAGAGAGAGAGAGAGAGAGAGAGAGAGAGAGAGAGAGAGAGAGAGAGAGAGAGAGAGAGAGAGAGAGAGAGACCTCACCCCCCCTTTACTCAAACACACATAACTTTCACGACTTCAAACACACTTGAAAAATATGTATAAACGAACCAAAAAAAAAATGTATATGAAACCTAAACCCGGAAAACTGTCCTCTTGATATTGTTATTGTAAAGAAGAGAGAAAACGGAAAATCACCTGGCAAAGAATAACAAAAAGAAAAAGACGATGAAAAAGGAGAAAAAAACAGGAAGACGATGAAAAGAAAGGAGAAAAATACTGGCAATTACCACTCTGTTTATATTCTTTTTCGCAAGGTAATGCAAAAAACTGCTTGCTCATCTTTTTCCTGCTCTTCCTCTTCTTTCGTTCCCTCCTCTTCCTTAATCCATATAGAGAAGGGGAGGAAGGAAATCACGAAAACTCTCTCTCTCCCTTCTTTCTCATCTTCCTCATTTATCTAAAGAGGGGAGACGAAGAGGAGAGAGGAATACCCTGAACCTCTTCCTCATCATCCTCATTCGCACCGCACCACCCTCCTCCTCCCTCGTCCTTCTCCTCGTCCTTCCTTATCTTTAGACCATAAGAAGAAATAGATCATTAGCGCTCACCGCCATAATGTCACAAGTCAGATCAAGTCCCGGTAAATTGGAGGCTGAGGAAGAAGAAAACGAAGAGAGGGGAGAAAAATTGTGTCAACCCAGAGCGGAGTTATGTGCAGCGGGTCCCAGCGCCTCCCTAGACCCCACGCTCTTCACGCACGCTAATTTGACGGGCTGAAGAAGGGTATGGATGCAGCCCCACCCCTGAAGGTAATGAAGGAGACACGTTCGGTTATATATATACATGTAAGCCGCCCTGAGATACCTAATGAGAAACCAGATGCTGATGCCAAAGACGAGAGGGAAGGAGAGAAAGAGGGTGAAGGAGAGAGAGGGAGAGATAGTGAGTGAGTGAGACTGAGAGAGAGACTGAGAGAGAGAGAGAGAGAGAGAGCGAGAGAGAGAGAGAGAGAGAGAGAGAGAGAGAGAGAGAGAGAGAGAGAGAGAGAGAGAGAGAGAGAGAGAGAGAGAGAGAGAGAGAGAGAGAGAGAGAGAGAGAGAGAGAGAGAGAGAGAGAGAGAGAGAGAGAGAGAGAGAGAGAGAGAGAGAGAGAGAGAGAGAGAGAGACGAGGGGGAGTGAATCAGAACGAAGCGGAGAGAAAACCCGAAGTGGTCGCAGGATACTGATATGAAACAAACATTTTTAATGAGTTTGTAATGAGAGTCACCTAATTAGAAGCACATGTGAAGATGTAACCTCGGCGCCGCCTCCCCGACACGCCGCTGCAGTGGTGATGAATGCGGTGGTGGTGGTGATGGTGGTGGTGGTGGTGGTGATGGTGGTGATGCGTGTTTTTTCCTCCTTATTTCATTTTCAGAACGACCGGGGAACATTCATCCAAACAGCCAAACGGATGCATTCGAGTGAGGGAAATGCGTGTTGGTTATGTTAGAGATTCTCGATTAAAAAGAAAGAAAATAAAAATGAAAGGAAAGCAAAGTTCATTGTGCGTATGCGAGAGTGCTGTGTGTGTTTGTGTGTGTGTGTGTGTGTGTGTGTGTGTGTGTGTGTGTGTGTGTGTGTGTGTGTGTGTGTGTGTGTGTGTGTGTGTGTGTGTGTGTGTGTGTGTGTGTGTGTGTATCAGTTTGTAAACCTGTTTGTGTGTTTTTATGTTCATCACTCACACACACACACACACACACACACACACACACACACACACACACACACACACACACACACACACACACACACACACACACACACACACACACACACACACACACACACACACACACACACACACACTTTCGTAATGACCACGCATCGTTACAATAATATTCCGGCAAATATATTAAAAGACTGTTATTCAGGGAACCATAAATATTTGAACGATTCTATATGAAAAAAATATAATTGGTTGGCTTCCTTTTATTCAGTGCTCCGAGGATATTGTCTTTTTTCCTAGTTTAGTGTCACTCGGGAATGAAGAAAGAAAAATATTACAATGGAAAAAATGACAAAAAAACAATTATTTTATATTGTGAACTCGTGTGTGTATGTGTGTGTGTGTGTGTGTGTGTGTGTGTGTGTGTGTGTGTGTGTGTGTGTGAGCGTGAGGGAATACCTGTCTCTTCCAGTACATACTAGAAAAGAAAAAAAAATGCACAGTCTATGTAGTCAAACAGGTGTGTGTGTGTATGTGTGTGTGTGTGTGTGTGTGTGTGTGTGTGTGTGTGTGTGTGACGGGGAGTGACGGGGGTGACAGATGATAGTGGGAGAGACGGAAAGGAGAGGGAAGGACAGGATAGAAGGGGAAAGGGGAAAGGATAAGGAGAAACAGATAGTGGGCGAACGTAGAGGAAAGGCAAGGGGAAGGAATGGGTGAGGAGGAGGTAAGAGAGAGTTTGAAGGAGCAGGCGGAGAGACGGATAGTGAAAGGGGAAAAGTAAAGGTGGGGAGGGGGAAGGAGAGGGGGGCTACCATTTCCCGTACACTGGATACAAAACTAAATGTAACGAACTTTATTTTTTTTTTCACTGCACGAGAAACACACCGGAAAACACACACACACACAAAAAAAACGCCCCCCTTTCCCACCCTCACACCCACCCACCCACCAACTCCCCTCTCCCTTTCCACATTCACCTCCCTCCTCCCCCTTCACCCCTTACCCCCCATCTTCCCCCGCAACCCCTCCCCCCCCCCCCCCAAACACACACAAGAGCGGACCAGTCAGTCAGTCAACGATACAGAAGCGGAAAAACGACTTAAACATCTATGCAACGAAACACACAAACCTTCCCTAGTGGACAAAGGGAGAGTACACACACACACACACACACACACACACACACACACACACACACACACACACACACACACACACACACACACACACACACACACACCTCAAGACAACTTTTTACTCAATTATATGTTAAGAAAGTTTGGATTCTGTAGCCCACGTCTCAATCTTGGGGTGGGAAGAGAGGGAGGGAGGCAGAGAGGTGGAGGGTTAGTAGAGGTGGGTGGAGGGTCAAGGAGGGCTAAGGGGGGTGATGGGGGTGAGGAGGGGTGGGGGTTAGGGGGGTTGGGCAAGCATTGATAGCATTAGGAGGTCCAGAGGGTCTCAAGTAATCAACAAATGGTTCAAGGGCCAGGTGGACAATAACGTGATAACACACACACACACACACACACACACACACACACACACACACACACACACACGTACACACACACGTACACACACAGACCCTTACGGCTCCATAATAGAATGAACCACTTTGAAGCCGAAAGCATAATTCTATTTGCCCAGCAATTACCAAGGAGTACATGAAGAGCTCTGCCTCACCCTCCCTGAAGAGGCGAGGCCAGCTCTGTTCCGCCTCACTTGTCGAGGATATAGAATTGCAGGAGGTATTAGTTGCGCAAACACTGGCTTTAGAAACATCGTGTCTCGACCTCCATCAGTGGAATTAACATGGGGTCCGGCCTGGAACTTGTGTAAAGGGCCTGAGCGTCGCTGTGGAGCCGGGGGTTCAAGTGGAGAGGCGGAGTGCGGGCGGAGAGAGGGACGAGAGGGGGCGGGGGAGGAGGTAAGGGGGTCAAGGAGAGTGCAGAGTTAAGGGAGGCAGAAGCAGGAGGAGGAGGAGGAGGAGGAGGAGGAGGGAGGGGGAAAGAGCAGGAAGCATGAGGAGGAGGGGAAAGGAGCAAGGGTGAAAGGAGACGTGGGTGTGATGAGGTAAAGGAAGAAGAGGAGGGGTGAAGGTAGACGTGGGACGAAGGAGGTAGAAGAGGAGGAGGAGAAGGAGAAGAAAGAGAAGGCGGAGGCGACGAGGAGGAGTAGGTGGAGGCCGGGAGGGTGAGAAGAAGGCGGAGGAAGAGGAGGGTCAAGGGTGAGGAGGCAAGGAGCAGAGGCGTAGGAGGAGGAAACGAGGAGGAGGAGGAAAGGAGGAGGAGGAGCAGGGGTCAAGAGGAGGGTTGAGGGGCTTAGTTAAGTTCTGCTAAGTTCGTGTCAGCCCATTGTTTCCCGATGGAAATGGGCGGAGTGGGAGAGAGGTTTTAAATGTGTCTCTCGTCAGTTGTCCAAAGTTTAGATTGGCTCGCTTGTTTTTCGTTATTGTTTCCCTGTGCATGGAGGAAGAAAATGGGGAGCGGTAGACGGGCAGAGGAGGACGGAATTAGGACGAAGGGAAAAAGAGAAAACGCGAGCTTAAGGACGTCAGGAGACCGAGAAAATGGGAAGTGGTTGATGGACAGATAAGAAAGGGGAAATAAATAGAGAAATTGGGAAGCGTTTGACAGACAGAAAAGGATGAGGAAAATAACAGAAAATGGGAAGCTGTTGACAGACACAAGAGAATGAGGAAAACGGAAAATGAGAAGCGGTTAACGGACAGAAGAGAATGGGAAAACAGAGAAAATGGGAAATAGTAGAAGAACAGAAGAGAATGGAATTATGGAGAAAAGAAAAATAATACAACAAATGAAAAAGAGATGTAAGAGACTGATAAGAGGAGGAATAAGGAGACAAGAAAAGGCAGAAAACGGAGAATCACCAATCAAGTGAAGATCGAACAAGCAACCCACTAGCGTACCTAAAAAAAACCCCATAAATAACAGAATAAAAACAAAGCCAACCGGAATAAAAAAAACAAAACATAGACAGTACGAAGGAAGTAAAATAGATAGCAAAGAAAGGTAAGTAAAATACATTAAAGGAAAATTGAGGACATTGGAACTGAAACTAAAAACAAATAAGAAAAAAAGAAAATCGAACAGAAAAAAGTCCACATAAAAAAATGACAAACAGCCAATCCAAGAACCACTTCCAAGCAAGACAAAACAAACGACAAATAAGTAAATAAAGAAGGAAAGAAAGAAAATAAAGAAGACAGAACGAGAAGAGAGACAAGAGAAACACAACAGGTGGAGGAGGAGGAGGAGAAGGAGGAGAGGGAGAAGGAGAAGCAAAACACACACACACACACACACACACACACACACACACACACAGCCCCTCACACACCCACACAACCCCCCTCCCCCCCACACACACACACACAACCCCTCCCCTACACACAAACATACAGACACACACACACACACACACAAGAGAGAGACAGAGCGCGAGCGAACAGAGAGAGCAGAGAAAAAGAAATAATACAGAAAACTGAAGAGGGTGTGGGCCTCAACTTCACTCTGGCAACGAAGGATCACCAATCTCCCTGAGCGCCGAGGAATCCAGTGTAAACAGGGAGGAAAGAGACAGACAGATTTGTGTAGGGAGAGCGTGAGAGGGGCCGAGTGAGAGGAAAACGGTAGGGCGAGTAAGAGGGCGAGGAGGAGGAGGAGGGAGAGAAGAGTGTGTGAGGGAGGATATAGAAGCGATACATGGATAGTTAGAAAGATAGATGCAGATAGAAAAAGAGAGGAAGAAGGAGAGAGATAGAGGGAAAGAGAAGGTGACGTTTCTGACAGGAAGAGATAACTAGCAGATAAGAGGAAATAAAATAAAAACAAAATAATAAAAAGAGGAAAAAATCACATGAAAATAATTATAAGAGAGAGAGAGAGAGAGAGAGAGAGAGAGAGAGAGAGAGAGAGAGAGAGAGAGAGAGAGAGAGAGAGAGAGAGTGAGAGAGAGAGAGAGAGAGAGAGAGAGAGAGAGAGAGAGAGAGAGATAGAGAGAGAGAGAGAGAGAGAGAGAGAGAGAGAGAGAGAGAGAGAGAGAGAGAGAGAGAGAGAGAGAGAGAGAGAGAGAGAGAGAGAGAGAGAGAGAGAGAGAGAGAGAGAGAGAGAGAGAGAGAGAGAGAGAGAGAGAGAAAACATTAGTGAGGGGAAAGGGAAGGAAAAAAATGAGCTGAATGCCTTTGATAATTAGGTGGATCAGAGACGAGAGGAGGAAGAGGAGGAGGAGGAGGAGGAGGAGGAGGAGGAGGAGGAGGAAACGGAAAAGAGGAGGAGTATAGTTCTAAGTATATAAAGGATACATGTTCTTCTTAAATTTAAAAAAAAAACTGTATTACGGTTAAATGTATACTGAATTTCCTCTACATTAATTTTCTTCTCCATTTTTTCCCTAATTCTCAAGTATGGCCTTCATTTTTTCTTCCAGTTTTACACCCACTAACATTCCTCCTCTTCCTCTTTTCCTCCCTTTCCATCTGTTCCTTCTCATACCATCTATCATTACTTCTTTTCCTCTCCTCTCACATCCCTTCTCTCTCCTCTCTCCTCCCATTCTCATTCCCTTTCCTCGTCCTCTTCTTCTCCGTCCCTCTCCAACGATTTTATTTCTACCAGTATTCACACCCTTTTTTCTCCTCCTCCAACTCCTCTTTCTCTTTTTGTTTGTTTTCCTTTCTTTACCACCCTATCATCCGCCCTTCTCATCTCTTCTTTCTCCTCTTTCCTTCATCCTTCTTTGCAGTATTTTTTCTTCTTTTAATCATCAAGTTTCTATATATTTTATCGTCTTCATCATCCTCTCTCCATTTCCAGCTTTTTGTTTTCTTCCTTATACAGCTTTTCCATTCCCTTTCCACCTAAGTAAACTGCCTTTTTCTTCGACTTCCTCTCCTCACCCTTCTCCATTCCTTTTTTTCTCCCCTTATCTCCTACATATTCCCTTCTTCAATCAGAATCTCTCCTACCTCTGTCGAAGCCTTTCCTCTCTCTCTTTTTCGTCTTCCTTAACTTCTACACCTATATCTCCCCTTTCTACCCTTTTTTTTTTTTTTCCTCACCCATTTCTTTCTGTCACTTCACTCACGTCCCCTTATTCCCCTTCACATCCCTTTCCATTTATCCCCCACCCACACCTATCTTCTTCTTCTCCTCCCTCTTCCAACATTTACCGTCCTCTTTTCACGACTCAGCTCCCCCTTTTCTATCCCTTCTTTATCACATTTTCCTTATCTATTTCTTTCTTCCCTTTCACTCCCATCCCTCAATTCGTTCATTTTTCCTCCCCTACCCACTTCCCTTTCCCATCCTCTCCCTTCCTCCCCCTATCCACCACCCATCTCTCCTTCAATTTATCCTTTTCCATTAGATTTCCCTCATCCATTTCTTTCTTCCCCTTCACTCACGTCCCTTATTCCTTTTCTCCCCCTCGTTCATTTTTCCTCCCCTACTCACATCCCTCTCTCTTCCGACTCCTTCCTTCCCCTTCCATCCCCTTCCCCCCTCCGCCACCCATCACTCCCCGCTTGCCCTAAACTCATATCTCTCCCAAAAACTGGAGTGCAACATTTGGGGCAACTCGCGCAATAAGAGGAGTCTGTGGCAGGCAGCGCCATTAGCTGATGATGTATTGCTCCAATTAAGTGATTCTTTAACTACAAACTCGCCAGTTGTTAAGCAGTCTTGCGATAG
The DNA here is from genome assembly GCF_024679095.1 of Eriocheir sinensis. Classification (NCBI taxonomy): domain Eukaryota; kingdom Metazoa; phylum Arthropoda; class Malacostraca; order Decapoda; family Varunidae; genus Eriocheir; species Eriocheir sinensis. The sequence continues at coordinate 16,604,468 of NC_066526.1, read as the reverse complement.
TTGAGATAAGTACGGCGAGGGTGACGGCTGCAGGGGGGGGGGAGGGGGAGAAGGGGGAAGAGAGGGAGGGGGGGAGGGGGTGGTGTGTTGTTCCCGAGGGTTGAGCTGTCTAGGGTCTGTTTTTGTTGGGTCTGGGTAACGGCTGGTCTGCTTAAAGGGGGGAGGTGCACCAGGGCTGTCTGGGTGTAGGCGTGGCTGTCTGAGGGCTGTTCAAGGGCTGTTTAAAGTGCTGGGTACTTCTTTGCTGGGGTACGTTTATATAGGGATTAACTGGGGAGTGTGATGAGATGACTATTTTTTTTTTATAGGAAGCAAGTTAAGCTGGGGTGATGGCTAAGGTTCATTGGGGCTGTTTATGTGTAAGCGTGGCTGTCTAGGGCTGTTTAAAAGGCTGGGTACTTAGCTGGGCAGTAGGAAGATGAATGGCACGCAGGTGGCTGGGGTGGTGCTTAAGGAAACGAGGGAAAACTGGAGAGTATGTTGGGGGAAGAGAGAGAGAGAGAGTGGCGGATTTGGGAAGCGACTGGGGAGAGTTTAAGTAGACTGGGGTGTCACTGGGGGATGGAAGAGAGAGAGAAGAGACCTGAGATAATACGAAAGGAGAAGAGACGGAGATGAATTGGAGATACGGGAGAAAAGAGGAAGACAAACTGTGGTATCTGGATAGGAGAGAAAAGCTTAGCATGGGATAGAAACATTGATGAAGCAAAAGAAAGAAAACGGAAGGGGGGGAGGTGGATGATATGGGTGCACTGGAAGAGGAAAAGAGAGAAAAAGAGGAAGGGAGAGGAAGTTATAGTGAGAAGGGGTAAGGGGAATGGGAGGTGGAGAGTGGGGCGTGGGAGCAGGGGGTTAAAATGAGAGTTTGAGGGTGACAGAGGGGACTTGGCATGGGGAGACCGGCAGGGGGGCAGGGGGAAACAAGGAACGTAGAGAGTGGCTGAGGAGAATTTGAAGGGTAAAATGAAGGGGCTGCAGGGAGAGGAGGAGGACTAGGAGGAGGAGAGAGGGGGGGAGAGAAAGAGATGGAGGAGGAGGAGCAGGAAGAGGAGCAAAGTGAAATCCGAAATATAGGAGAGGAGGAGGGAGACGAAGGGAGAAGAGGAGGAAGGAGAGGAGGAGAGAGAAAGGAGGAAAGGAGGGAGAGAAAACAACAAGAACAAAAACAGAAGCAAGCAATGAAGACGACGAAGAGGGGAAAGGAAGGGTGATCGGTCATTTTAGAGAGAGAGAGAGAGAGAGAGAGAGAGAGAGAGAGAGAGAGAGAGAGAGAGAGAGAGAGAGAGAGAGAGAGAGAGAGAGAGAGAGAGAGAGAGTAAAGGACGATGCATGGGTGTGAAAAAGAGCTTGGAGTGACGTGTAGGGTGAGGGAGGCGGTAATCTACGAGAAAGGAGGGTAGAGACGTGCGTACAGTATGGTGAGGTTCGTACAAAGCAAGACAAAGGTGCGTACAGAATGGTTCTTAGTGGCTGGTTCTTGGAAATTGGTGAAAACGCGTACGGATAGCAGAAAATGCGTAAAAATAGATGAATGACCGTAAAAAATATGGAGTTGCAAGTTCATAAGGTGTTGTTAATTATGCTTATCCTACTTAAAAACAACTTCGATTACCTAAAGATATTGCGAACCGATTACAACCTACTACAGGCAACCACTATTACCTGTGACTCGCTATTACCTGAAGGCGTTGCAAGCTTATATAACCTGCTGGAGGGCGACCGATATTGCCTGCCGGTGCTTTAAAACGAGTTAGACGAAGATACAAAATATAATACAGAATTCAGGTGTTTTTATACGAATCAAAGAAAGATACAGGAGGTAAAAAAAAATCAGTGTACAGGCAAATTAATTAGATAATGGCACAGGTAATAGAGAGTGAAAGTGCATTAATAAAAGAAACGACGATACAAAAGATGATCCATATTGCGGGTGTTTTACTACGAATCAGAGGAAAATACAGAAGGTAAAAAAAAATTAAATGAACGTAATTTAAACAAAAGGTTATGTTATAGAGATTGAAAGTGCTTCTATACTGATTAGTTGAAGATTATAAAGATAATACAGCTTGCAGATGTAATACAACGAATGAAAAAAAAGAAAACATACAGGAGGTAAAGATTTTAAGTGAATGCAAATGAATCAGACAAAGGCACATGCTATAAAGATTGAAAGTGCTTTAAAAGAGAGTGAAATTTTAAGAAACGTTTGTTATATGTAAATAGTGGTAGATTTATGAAGTATTTAGTGCAGAGAATGTGATGGTAGCTCTTGTGATCTAGTTATACATAAAAAGGTTGGGAATGTTTTAAAAGTGAGACAATTACCTGCAGAGTGAACTATAAAGATACATTTGTTATATATAAACAGTTGTAGTTGTGTGGAGGTAGTACTGCAGAGAATGTGATGATAATTCTTCTGTTCTCTTAATACGAATCAAAGGAAGGCACAGACCCCCCCCCCCCCTTGCCTCTGGGTGTTGCAACGAGCGACGCAACACACACACACACACAACACACCATGAAGAAAGACATCACATGGAAAGCAAGTAATTAGTATTCCAACAAGTGTTCCTGTGTGGCGTTAATTATATATTCATTAGATGCTATTATACATTAAAGGCTTTGTATTACGACCTGAGTTATTTTCGCACGGAATTGTTTGCCCGTGAAATACCATCAAAAGTAGAAAGCCTCCGTGTGGCCGCGTGTGGAACGGGGCGTGAAGGGGCGCCTCTGTCGTGCTTGCTCGTATGATTCCGGCCCCCCCCCTTTGCTCCCCTTCTCCCCCTGACTACCCCCCCTCCCCCCCCCACCTTTGCTCCCCTTCTCCCCCTGACTACCCCCCTCCCCCCCCCACCTTTGCTCCCCTTCTCCCCCTGACTACCCCCCCTCCCCCCCCCACCTTTGCTCCCCTTCTCCCCCTGACTACCCCCCCTCCCCCCCTCCCCCTAGCCGTCCCTCTTGTCCATCCCTGTCCGCCTCCCGCTTCTGAAAAAAAAAAAAGGCATTCATCAAGGGCAAATCTGCGAATTATTTACCCGGCTATTTTTTTACGGTAGAGTCTCCAAATTGGGCAAGTTTGCTATTTTTTTTTATTGTAAACTGAGCTCAGCAATGATTCTCCGCCCCCCCCGCCTCGCTACCCCCGCCTCCCATGCCCACCCCCTCGTGAAAATGGCATTCATATAGGGATTATCTACGAATTATTACCTGGATATTTTTTTATACGGTAGACTCCAAACAGAGATACTTCCCTATTTATATCGTAAAATACTCTAAGCTACGATTTCCAGCCCCCCCTCCTTCCGTCCACCCTCCTTGTCCTGACCCTATTTAAAAAGCGGATTCATCAAGGGACTACCTACGAATTATTGCTTGGCTATTTGTTTTTACGGTACAGAGCCTCGAAATGTGTGGGCTAGGTTGCTATTTTATTGTAAACTGGACTCTAAGTTATGATTCTCTGCTCACCCGTAAAAAAAAAAAAAAAAATTCGTCAAGGGAATATCTCCGAATTATTGCTCGGCTATTTTTTTTTAACGTTAAACAGACTCCCAGTAGGGCTAGCTTGCTATTTTTTCTTTGAACTGGAGTCGAATATACTTTTTACAGTTAAGGAGACTACAGAATTGGTGTGATTCGTTTTTGTTTATCCGAATTTAAAACTGGACTTATTTCTTTTATGGTAAAGGGAATCTGAATTGGTGTCACGTGGCCATTTTTAATAAGGCGAAGGTTAAATAAACACACATACACCCACACCCACCCACACTCACACACATACGCACACACACTCACACACACACACAAAGGGCTGAGCTAAAATGAAAAGAGGGAAAACACACTGATCATGTTGCTTCGACTAATAGAAAGTAGCCGAACGGAATCAAAATGTCATACCTTACCTAAAACTAGTCCTCTTTTTGGATGTATGAGGGATTGCATAACGATTTCCTTAGCTTTGGTTATTTGTATACGGAACTGATGATGTGTTTTATGTATGTGACTTATGTATGTATGTATGTATGTGATCATGTCCAAAACAAAAACACTAGGCAAAAAGCAGGTAGTAGATTTCTTTAATTTGTTTATGTTCCTTCACTGTGTACTTCTTAGTGGCTTTATGTTCTTTTATACCGTACAGGAGGCAGTTCAGGGGCATAACAAAAAACACATGTTCTTCTGTTCTAGCGACTGTTCTTACGTACATACATCGGCCTTGGAGAAGTAGAAACTCGAGGAGGGGGGGGGGGGGGGACGTGTTGAAGGATTTAGCACCGCCGAATTCCGATGCAGGGCCACGATAACAACCCATTAAAGAGGTGAACACGCAAACCAATTACGAACACCTGATAAGACAACACGAAACTGAGACACCTTGGGCCAATTAGCTGACAGGTAATGATCGTTCACCTGCCACGGGAACAGGTGAGTCCCGATTGATAGGTGAGCCTCAAGGTTGGTTGTCTCCAGGTAAGCTGTTAGGTTCTGGTACACTCGGAACACACGGACCTCGAGTACAAAGAAACGCAAGAATAATGATAAAAGAACTACAAATGTTAGAATGCAACGTGAAGGTTCTGCAAACTCTGAAACTCTGAAAACTTGCAGCTAGAAGAACAAGGCAGGTCGATATAATTAAGTAAACTCGTACAACTGCAAAGGTTAGGTAACTTTTAACCCCTAGACTGTGGATTTCCTACAAAAAAACATTACCAAGCTATGGGAATGGAACAAAAAGTGGCTGGTACAATTCAATGGAGAAAAATGTAAAGTCCTGCACCTTGGGAGGGGATATCCAGCATACCAATACCACATGGGAAACACTCCACTACTCACCGCATAGGCAGAGAAAGACCTGGGACTATTATGTTACCAGTCAACCAGTGAAGGCAAAATCCATGCCAATCGCAGTGGATGGTTTAAAGAGAATACATAAAGAAACATAATAAAGGCAATACCAATAGATAAAGTACTACAATAGCAACGGTTAAAGGAAACTGAGTAAATAGAGCTAGGAGGCAAAGTAAAGGTGATTATACAAAGATAAACTCATGAGGAATTATAACCAAAGAGAAAGAGAATGATTACGTAAACCTCAAACAGATAAACCTCGAAGTCGTGAAATGCAAAGGACAGGTAAATTTTGAGATTAGGAAGTGGACACAAAACGCCGGGGAAAGGTAAATTACGTAAACCTGGAAACTTTGATTATATTTACGCCTCGAGAAAAAGTAACTTAGGACACGAAAAACTCAAATTAAAAAGTACATCCAGTTAAGGAAAATTGCAAAATAAAGTAACTGTGCCGTAGATGTATGATATCTATGTAATAATATATACAACCCCTCAAGAAATTATAGAAAAAAAAAACCGTAATACTCTCCTCATAAAAAGACTGATAAATAAAAAGGAATGCAGGTGAATTCTAACTAACAGGTGAGTCTTGAAGAGCAGCGCAGGAAAGGCCAGGTAGGGCTCACACACCTGTACTGCAGCAGCGAGGGACCTTCAGCGCCGCCTCGTTTTCAAGGTAATTAGTATAATGCAGGTGTGCCCAGGTGTGTCCGGGAACTGCCTCTGCCGTCCCTTCCCTCACAGGTACACGGGGAGATCAGGTGTGGGGCATGGGGTGTGTGTGTGGGTGGGGAGGGGGAGGGGGAGTGTGTGCGGAGGGGAGGGGATGTGAGGGTGTGTGTGTGTGTGTGTGAAAGAGAGAGACACACACACACACACACACACACACACACACACACACACACACACACACACACACACACACACACAGCTTTACGTTAAGGTGACCGATGGCCCCGTCATGTTCGAGTATTTATCTTGTGACAGCCATTATTGATCGCCCTCTTGTCACACACACAGCTAGCGCCCACCCCTCCCCCCTGCCCCCCCTGCACGCCATAATTAGTGGGCATTAATGCTGATTGTGAGTGCAAAAAGTGCGCAATTAACCCAATCATGCATTATTATGATGAACATGTTTCACGTGAATAGCTTCATTTGGAATGCACAGAACCCGGCGCTCCTCTATTAATGAAACCGAATTACCGAAATTAATTAATTTGTGAATCAGCATATATTATTTTGATGTACAGGAGGTCCAGTGTGACACCTGCCCGATCCCCACTGGACCCAAACACCTGCCTGGGGCTTCGCCTCACCTGTGTCCCCACCCGGCCTACCCAGGGACTGTATTTAGGCGGACTTACATTTAAACTTGATTTGAACGCTACTGATAACTTTTCAAATAAGAATAAAGAACTACGATAATAATAATAATAATAATAATAATAATAATAATAATAATAATAATAATAATAATAATAATAATAATAATAATAATAATAATAATAATAATAATAATAATAATAATAATAATAATAATAATAATAATAATAATATGTAATGACAAGATAAATGGATTATGTAAAAGTATATATTTTGACATACTACAGGTAACGAGCAATACACCAAGCACTTTGAAAAATGCAAATAAAAAAGTAAAGATGCACTATTAAAAAAACAAAAACAAAAGAAAGAAATGATATCAAAAGCAACACAAAACGTCATACAAAAATAATGTATATAATCAATAAATACCCACAATACACGGCGCAAGAAACAACAACAAATAACACACAAAAACAACAAACAGTCTAAACAAAAGTAACACACACAGAAAAAGCCAACACTCACCATGCACCTCGCCGCCGCAGGAGCACCGGGGACCACCACGAGGCCTGCGGGACAAAGAAACAGCTCAGTCACTTCATGGCGGAATAACATCTGAAGGGAAGCTGAATGAGGACGGAGTAAACAGGAGACAGAAGGCGGTAGAGGTTAAACAGGCGGCACTTCAGGGCGGTAGAAACAATACCCAAGAGGAAAAACAGTGAACAAAGGAAGAACAAAAGGAGAGGCGGAAAATATAAGCTAAGTTGAGGGAGTAACAGAAAGAATTAGCCAAACAAACACAACAGAGGTAGAAAAACAACTTAAAGTAACAAACATGACTATTACAGCGATCAAAGGGAAGCGCAAAAGAAGAGAGAAATTAGCGACTAACGAGAGGGAGAAACAGAATACATGAGATAAACAGACACATCAGAAGCACAGTGTTTTGAGGCACCGGAGACTATACTAAATCGTGCAAAAGATGAGCACCTTAGCTGAAAAAAAGGGGATCAAAAGGAGAAATAAGAGAGTACAGGCTGAAGAGAGGAAGTAAGAAGAAGGATAAGTTAGAGATATAAAGAGCGAGGCATTTCAAGAATCAGATCACAAAAAGATACAAAGAAGACTACCACACTGAATAAAGAGAAAGGGAAAAATAAGAGTACAATCTGAAGAGAGGAAGTAAGAAAAAGGATAAGTTAGCGATATAAAGAGCGAGGCATTTCAAGAAACAACTTTAAAGATGCAAAGAAGACTACCACACTGAACAAAGGGAAAAGGAAAAGTAGAAAGCATAAATTAGAGGCTTAAGAGTGAGAAACAGGAGGCAGAGGCTACATGGAGACATCAGGGGCGCGGTAGGGCGTTGGGAGGCATATACGAGGCGATAAAATAGAGGCAGACGCTTCAGAAACACCTCAAAGGGACACACGTCAACACGGACAAAAGAACGACATAATAATACAACGAATAGCGAAGATTACAAGGACGGAAGAAGAGAAGGAGGAGAAGAAGGCAATGAAGGAATGACGAAAGGAGGAAAAGACGAGGATGGAGAGAAGGAAGAGGAGACATTGAAAGGAGAAAGAGAGGTGGAAAAAGACGAATATGGAGAGGAGGAAGAGGATTAGGAGAAAGCAATGAAGGAAGGAAGAATGGGGGGAAAGACAAGGATGGAGAGAAGGGAAGAAGAGAAGGAAGAGGAAGCAACAAAAGAAGGAAGAATGGTGGAAGTGAGGAACATGGAAAGGAGGAACCGGAGGAGAAGAAGAAGGAGGCAAAGAAGGAAGGACGAAAGATGGATAAACAAGAATGGAGATGAGGAGAGGAGGAGAAAAGGAGAACTACAGGAAGGTGATGAAAAGTAAATATTAAAGAAGCCCAAGAATTATAAGTAGGAATTATAAGTAGGAATTATAGGAGTAGCAACAACGAGTAACCACAAACACACACACACACACACACACACACACACACACACACACACACACACACACACACACACACACACACACTCATTACTAAACCCCTTCCCCTTCCTTCTTTCCCCTCCCACTCCCCACACACTCCATAAAAGTCCCCGTTGTTATTGTCTCCTGCCCTGCGACTCCCAGCCAACCCGCGGCACTGAATAACATCCTCCCCGGCGCTGCGTCTCCCTTGGCACCCCTGCGTCTCATTAGCCTCCAGATTTAACTCTCCTTTATTCGTCTTCTCGTCCCTCTAAAAATACGTATGGGGTAAAAAGCGTGTCACTCTGAATCGCACGGTTTTCTCCTCCAATTATTCCCGCCGCTCCCTCGCTTCTTCCCTCTACTTTCCCTTCCACTTTAATCAACTTTTGTTCCTCCTTAACCCCTGGATCAGTGCGCCTCGCCAGGGCATCATCGCCGCCCCTGTCCCCGGATCTAATTTCTTAATCACATGAGCACACGCGGACGACAGCACATGAGGTCCTTGGGTAAGTGTGTTTCCTAGGAGGACGAGACAGAGAGAGAGAGAGAGAGAGAGAGAGAGAGAGAGAGAGAGAGAGAGAGAGAGAGAGAGAGAGAGAGAGAGAGAGAGAGAGAGAGAGAGAGAGAGAGAGAGAGAGAGAGAGAGAGAGAGAGAGAGAGAGAGAGAGAGAGAGAGAGAGAGAGAGAGAGAGAGAGAGAGAAAGAATAAGCAGTGTTGTGTTATCCTAAAAGTTTGTGAAATGGAAACAATTTGGACGAAAATGAAGGTACGTGTACTTGTGGTAGTATACAAAATGACAAATGATAGTAAAAAAAATAACACAAAACTTGCCTTTTTTTCTAATACTAATAACTTGTAACAAAATAGTGAATCTGAAATGAGAAATAAATCGATGGTATATGTTTTTAGGGACCATTTCTCTGAATAATACTAATCCATGAAATACAAGAGGCCAAAAAACGGTCTGTGAGAATTTATTTATGGATATCGAGTTCTTCTAATCGTCGCAGTTGATGATCAAGTCGACGCTTTCTCTAGACGTAGTAGTTAATGATGAAGTCCACGCTTTCTCACAACAGTAGTTAATAAAGTCGATGGTTTCTTATCGAGGTAATTAATAAGTCGCCTTTCTTCCTTCATTCCATATTCGTCATTTCTACCTTTCTTCCTTCCTTTATTGCTTCCTCTTCCTTATCTTCTTCTTTCTCTCCATCCTCGTCTTTTCTCCCATTCTTTCTTCCTTCATTGCCTTCTCCTAATCCTCTTCCTCCTCTCCATATTCGTCTTTTCCTCCTTTCTTTCTCCTTTCAATGTCTCCTCTTCCTTCTCTCCATATTCGTCTTTTCCTCCTTTCTTTCTCCTTTCATTGCTCTCTCTCTTCCTTCCTTCCATATTTTTTTTTCCATTCATTTCTCTCTTCTTTGTCTCTCCTTCTCCCTCTCCATATTCGTCTTTTCCTCCTTTCTTTCTCCTTTCAATGTCTCCTCTTCCTCCTCTCCATATTCGTCTTTTCCATCTTTCTTTCTCCTTTTAATGTCTCTGTACGTGATGGCAATATAAGTCGACGCTTTCTCCACGTGGAAACGAATACAGTCAACTCTTTCTTATCGTGGTAGTAAATAAAGACGCGTTCTCAGCGGCCTCCCAACACAAGTAAACAAGTGTACAGCCTCCGCGGCACA